>NC_090776.1:1168163-1318163 GCF_040054535.1 Antennarius striatus | reverse complement strand
TTGCAGATTCCTCCGAGGGCGTGACCTCGCCGCCGCCGGCGATGACTGAGCACGCTCCGTCGTCCGCGGCAACCGCCTCCGCCCTGGCCCCTCCTCCATCCTCGCCCCCGTCCCTCACCGCCATCCCCCAACCCCCCAACGCCAACGGCAAACCCTGGAGGAGCAAGTCCACGAGTGCCAAGCACGCTTCCTGCGCCCCGCCCGCCGTTGGCTCCGCCTCCTCTGCCAAGCAGGAGAAGGACGCTTCCTGTAGGGCCGCCCCCCCCGGGGACACGCCGCCCCCTAAACTGGTCACGCAGAAGTCCATGCTGGAGAAGCTGAAGCTCTTCAACAGCAAGGGCGGCTCCAAAGGCTCCGCCTCCTCCGGCGGGGCCCCGCCCCAGAGCGACGCCCCCCGCTCCAGGCAGCCGGGGGCGGGGCAGGCGGAGCGAGCTGAGACCGGCTCCAACACCGACCCGCTGGGGGAGGAGGAGGAGGGGAACATCCGGCCAGGAGTGGTGGGCGGGGCCAGCAGCGCCGCCGTTTCCATGACGACCAGCAGCCCCAAGCTGGCCCTCAGGGGCATCGCCCAGCGCACCTTCAGCAGGGCGCTCACCGCCAAGAAGGGCTCCGCCAAGGGGGGGGACAAGGACAAAGGGAGGGACAAGAGCAAGGAGGCGGGGAAATGCACCTCCGTCCCCGATAGGACGGATGTCAGGGGGGAGGAGCCTAAGGAGGAAGTCGCTCCTGTTGCCGCGGGCGCCGACGGCTCCAGTAAACGCAGCTCTAAACTCACCAGCTTCATCCCCAAGGGGGGCAAAGTGGCCAAAAAGGAGGGCTCCGCCCCCTCGCACAGCGGAATACCAAAGCCAGGAGGTAAAGCCACCGGGGGCGGGGTCAAAGCCAAGGAGGGCGGGGAGAGGCCTCGCAGCATGCGGCTGGGGGGGGGCCTGGCGATGCACCGCGGCCCCCTGGAGAGGGACCGGGACAGCAGACACTCCAGCTCCACCTCCAGTCTGGCCTCCACTGAGGGGAAGAGCGGCGCCGCCCCGGTGGCTGGGGGGGGGACCACACAGAGCACCGCTTGCAACACCGTTAGCGTCCAGCTGCCCCAGACCCAGCAGCACCACAGCCACCCCAACACGGCCACCGTGGCCCCCTTCATGTACAGGTGAAGTTACAGCTGGGGGCACCGGGGGGGCATCAGCTGATTATTATTATTATTATTATTATTATTATTATTATTATTATTATTATTATTATTATTATTATTACTATTATTATTATTATTATTACTATTATTATTATTACTATTATTATTATTATTATTAGTATTATTACTATTATTATCATCATCATTATTAGTATTAGTATTATTACTATTATTATTATTATTATTGCTATTATTATTTTTATTTAGCTTTAGCACCATTAGCATTCAGCTAACGTCAGACCCCTGACCCCGCCTCCTAACTGTCACCAGGTCCCAGACGGACGGCGAGGGAACGGCCAATCCTGAGGTCGGATCTGGAGGAGGAGACGGAGACAATTCCTTCATCAAGACCGACCAGCTGTCCATGGAGGACCTGACAGGTGTGTGTGTGTGTGTGTGTGTGTGAGGTGTGTGTGTGAGACATCTGATGGCCTATGCTCCGCCCCCCAGGTGAGGACCCTGAGACCCGGCGGTTGCGGACCGTGAAGAACATCGCTGACCTGCGTCAGAACCTGGAGGAGACCATGTCCAGCCTGAGGGGGACGCAGGTGTCCCACAGGTGAGCAGGGGGAGGGCCGGGCAAGGAGGGGCGGGGCTGGGAAATTAAGACACCTGTCCTTCATCACTGTGGCTCCTCCTCTTCCTCCTCAGTAACCTGGAGACCTTTGACTCCCCCGATGTGGGCGTCGGCAACAACAACAGCACAGGGGGGCGGAGCATCCTCAGCCTCACCTCCACCCGCCCCTCCCTGTCGTCGTGGCGACTGGGTCAGTCCAGCCCCCGCCTGCAGGCGGGAGACGCCCCCTCCATCGGGAACAGCTACGGCGGGCGGGGGGCGGGGCGCTACCTATACCCCGGGCACCTGCGGCGCCAGCTGGCGGGGAAGGGCGGGGCCCTCAGCGGCGGGGAGCTGGGCGACAGAGGGGGGGGCGACATGGGCGTGGACGCCGTCTCCATGGAGATAACTGAGGTCACGGGTTACATGAGCGACGGAGACGTGCTGAGCAAGAACATCACGAGAGCAGACGAGCTCAGCAGCGGGTGAGTTACTAGTTACTACATAGGTAGTTACTGGGTAACTAGTTACTGGGTAACTAGTTACTACATAGGTAGTTACTGGGTAACTAGTTACTGGGTTACTACTTACTGGGTAACTAGTTACTGGGTTACTAGTTACTGGGTAACTAGTTACTGGGTTTCTAGTTACTGGGTAACTAGTTACTGGATTACTAGTTACTGTACAACGCAATACAACACAAAGTACAGGATGAAATATAAAGGGATGGTGAACATCTCTAATTACTGGATAAGTTACTGGATAACTAGTTAGTGGATAAGTTATTGGATAACTAGTTAGTGGATAAGTTATTGGATAACTAGTTAGTGGATAAGTTACTGGATAACTAGTTAGTGGATAAGTTGCCAGGTAACTAGATACTAGATACTGGATGAGTTACTGAGAACTAGCTACTGTACAAGTAGTTACTGGGTAACTAGTTACTGGACAAGAAGTTACTGGGTAACTGGTTATTGGCTGAGTTACTAGGTAACTAGTTACTGGATGAGTTACCGAGTAACTAGATACTGGATAAGTTACTGGGTAACTAGTTACTGGATGAGTTACTGGGTAACTATTTACTGGATGAGTTACTGGGTAACTAGTTACTGGATGAGTTACTGGGGGACTAGTTACTGGAAGAATTACAGGGTAACTAGTTACCCAGTAACTCATACAGTAACTAGTTACTGGATGAGTTACTGGGTAACTAGTTACTGGAGGAGTTACTGGGTAACTAGTTACTGGAGGAGTTACTGGGTAACTAGTTACTTGAGGAGTTACTGGCTAACTAGTTACTGGAGGAGTTACTGGGTAACTAGTTACTGGAGGAGTTACTGGCTAACTAGTTACTGGAGGAGTTACTGGGTAACTAGTTACTGGAGGAGTTACTGGGTAACTAGTTACTGGAGGAGTTACTGGGTAACTAGTTACTGGAGGAGTTACTAGACATCAGCTCCAGGGTACGCTCCTCTGCAGGAGGTGATGTCGTCCAGCAGGGGGCAGCAGAGCTCTGAGATTCAAACCTCTTGTTTCATCAGATAGTTTTCACCTCACCTTCTGATGGGGGGTGTCGGTGGGGGTGTGGGGACTTCAAACTGGAACACTGAAGGGTTCTTCAAAACACTTCCTCCTGCCCCCATGCCCCCCCCTCCTCAGACCCCCCCCATGCAGCTGTAGATGAGACAGCTCAGTGTTCTATCAGTAGATCTGAGGCCAACAGACAGAAGCTACACCTGGACAGGTGAGTGACGAGCAGGTGGGGCGGTCTCCCTCCCCAGTCTTACGGTTCATTCACACCTGAGAGGAGGAGATCTGAGTCACAGAGAGGAATGAAAAACAACAAACAAACAAACAAACAAACAGAAACATGAGTCACAAACAAACATCTAACACTGATTGTTCTCCTACGGGGTTAATAAAGTTTATTCAAATTGGAAAACTTTAATTTAAATTTGTTGTTTTCCTCAAAAACAAAACAACTGAATCAAAAACTTTTTATAATAATAATAATAATAATAATAATAATAATATTAGTAATAATAATAATGATAATAATAGTAATAATAAAAATAATGATAATAGTAATAATAATAATAATAATATTAGTAGTAATAATAATAATAATGATAATAATGATAATAATAGTAATAATAATAATAGTAATAATAATAGTAATAATAATAATAATGATAATAATAGTAATAATAATAGTAATAATAATAATAGTAATAATAATAGTAATAATAAAAATAATGATAATAGTAATAATAATGATAATAATAATAATAATAATAATAATAATAGTAATAATAATAATAACAACGTCCCTGATGAGGCATCTGACTTCCAACCCCTCCCCCGTTGACTCTTTGAGACAAACCCCCCCTCCCCATCCCACGTCCCCCGTCCTCCCCCTCAGCTCGGGGGTGTGTTGCCGACGCCCCCCCCCCTCCCCCTCCTGGTCCTCCTCCACCTTTCGCACACAAACCCAACCTCCTGCCAGGAGGGAGAAGCCGAGCCGAGCAGAGCGGCCGCATTCCAACACTGAGCTCCCAGGGAGCAGCACACACTCACACTCACACACACTCACACTCACACACACACACTCGAGGCGTGGGTTCCACTATGATCCAACACGCCGTCCCCCGGTGAGGCGTTCGGGGGCCGTGGGACACCAGGACCGGCTTTTGGTTCAAGCGACTGGAACCATGTTTGAGGCCGACAGGTGAGACGAGACGGACATCAGAGGCGACGGGACTCCTCTTCCTCCTCCTCCTCCTCTTCCTCCTCGCCGTACCACAGCGCTCTGATTTTATTGGTTTGTGTTGACTCCTCCCCCTCCTCTTTCTCCTCCTCTTCTTCTTGATTTCTCCTGAGGTCACAGGTTAACGTTAAACTGGACAGAGAGGCTCGGTGACTCATTGCTGTGTGTGTGTGTGTGTGTGTGTGTGTGTGTGTGTGTGTGTGTGTGTGTGTGTGTGAGGGGGGGGGGGTCTTCAAGGTGACTTTGTTGTTTGGGATGATGGATGAAGGGCTGCCGATCCCCCACGGAGTTCAAGATGTCGCCAACGACAGACGACCTTTTGACCCCTTGTTAGCAGTTAGCATGTTGCTACCAGATGACCTGAGTCACATGGTTTCTGTGAGGACAAATTACAACATCTGGTTCTTTGAAGTTAAAGCAGAGTCGGGTTCGACCAATCAGCCGCCGGTGTTTTACCGCCTGCAGTAAATTATCGCCCGTTTGAGTTAGCCCCGATGCTACGGCGCCTTTTAGCCTCTTTTAGCAGCTTGTTTTTACTGCTACAAACTGGGTTTTGGTCGGGCTGGTTCCAGAGCCCTTTAGCCTGTTTTAGCTGCTTGTTTTTACCGCCTGGTTTCAGATGAGTCAGCTCGTTTTTGTCGGACGCTTCTGGGACTTCATGCAGAGTCAATATTTGGTTCTGTGAGGAACCTCCTCCACGGGTAAACATTTAGGGGATTAGTTTTGTTTTGGCTTGAATGGGAATGTTTGTGGAGGTGTCCCCGCCCATCAGAAGGCGGGGCTTGGAGCTGAGGACCCTCCGGAGGTCGTTTTCCGTTACAAACCACCGGCGCTGACGCCGGAGTGTTCTCCATCTCCGTCCGGCTGCTCCGTGTTCTCGCCTTGACCTTTGACCCCCAGACGGAGGCGGGGCCTGATGACCTGTGTTTGTTCGCAGCTACATGACGGACGGAGGCCTGGGGTTGTACACACGCCGCCTGAACCGCCTGCCGGACAACATGGCCGCCGTGCGGGAGACACTCCACCGGAACGCGCCGTCAGGACAGGGGGACGCTGACAGGTAGGACGTCTGTGAACGGACCAATCAGAGGAGACCGTATTGATTACAGCCTTTAATCAGGTGTCAACAGGTTTAAATAAAATTGAAACGTGTTTATTTTTTACCTTCAGGCTGAATTATTTACTTATTGATTTTTAAACTTTTTTTTTTTTATTATTATCATCCAAACAAAACAGAACAAGGAAGTTTACTTATTTTATATTTTATTTATATTTATTTGCTTTAAAAAGCTTTTTTATTTGAAATTTAAAAACTGAAACAGGAAGTAACACCTGACTTTGTTGTGGTATTTATTTCCTTTTAAAAATTTTATTTCATTTTTTACCTTCAGGCTGGATTATTTACAGTTTTAAACCTTTTTTTTTACTATTATCATCAAAATAAAGGAGAACAAGGAAGTTTAATAATTTTATATTTTATTTATAATTATTTCCTTTAAAAAAATTTTATTTGAACTATAAAAACTAAAACATGAAGGAACGACTGATTTTATTATGGTATTTATTTGCTTTTGAACTTTTTATTTAGTCCTTTCTTAATTGTAAAAATATTGTAAAAATAATAATGTGTGTCACAGGCCTTAGCCACGCCCCAGAGATGGGGGGGGGAGGGGGAGGGGGTGGGGCTTACGAAGGGGAAGAGATCAGGTTGATGTGGGACGGACAGACGGAACGATTCTGTTTCATCAGAGGGAAATATTCCAGAAACTTTCTCAGTCTGGACGGCGCTGGATTCATTTCCTGTCCTGCAGACGTTGACCTTTGACCTCTGTCCAGCTTACCCAGCATGCATCAGTCACACATGAACCTCCCCCGGTCCTCCTCCCTCATTGGTTAAAGTAAAAGAGGAGGGAAACCTGGAAAACCATTAACTGATGAAAGTCGGAGGATTTTTCTTCTTTTGCTTTGATGTCGTTCTTTGATGTCATTCTTTGATGTCGTTCTTTGATGCCGTTCTTTGATGTTTTTCCTCGACCCGTCGGACGAGCCGTCGTTCTACCGTCTAGGAGGAATGTCGGAAAAATGTTTAGTTTGGGATTAATTATCAGCGTAGGATGAACGTTAGCATGAAAGAGGAGCTGGCTAGCTGGGGCGACGTTAGCGGGGAGCGGCGTTAGTGTGGAGCGGCGTTAGCGTGGAGCGGCGTTAGCGGGGAGCGGCGTTAGCGGGGAGCGGCGTTAGCGGGGTGGCGTTAGCTTAGACCCTTCATCCGTCTTGATATTTCTTTGTAGTCGAACCAACTCGTTTTATTCAATTAGAACAAGCTAGAACATTTATTTTCGTGGTTGCTAGGCGATAAATACAATTAAAATTTTAAACCTGCAAATATCGTAAACTGGATGAATCACGTACAGGTTTTAAAGACATCCTTCTGCTAACAGCTAACAACAGATAACACATAGCAGCTAATGGCTAACAGCTAACGGTTAACAGCTAACAGCTAACAAATAACAGATAACACATGACAGCTAATGGCTAACAGCTAACAGCTACCAAAGAACACATAACAAATTACAGATAACACACAACAGCTAACGGCTAACAGTGCTCCAAGAGGGAGCAAAAATCTCAACATCGACTGAAACGTCTGACAGACGTCAAACACGCCTCAGTCTCACTATGCTAATCCTGCTAGCGCTCTTATTTAGGTCGTAGCATCGTTGTTGGAACGACGTTAACATTGTGAATTAATTTTTAAGTGCAGGCGTCACCAGGATCACGTCCAGGTTTTAAAGAAATTGTACGCTAACATAAAATAACGAAGTAACAAATTACAGCTAACAGCTACCTAACAGCTAGCAGCTAACAGGCGCTAACATGCCCCAGTCTCGCGAATGCTAATCCTACTAGCGCTCTTATTTTAGGTCGTAGCATCGTTGCACACACACACGCACACACACACACACACACACACACACACACATTCCTGGGCGATGACTTCACGCCGCGGACGTTTAAACGTTAATGTGAGTTATTAGTCAGAAACACGTACTGATGCTAAGGGAGCGTCTGGCGTTCTGATTGGCTGTCGGTGGCGTCTCCTGTCTGGACTTGAGGCGTCTCCCCGTTGGCCTCAGGTCGTCTCCGCCGCCGACAACACCTGGCTCCTGGCCCCGCCCCCTTTTTTGCCCCCATGCTTTGGCTGGGGTAATAAGCAGTGGCTAGACACCCCCCGTCCTGCACCCCCCCACCTCTTGCTAATAGCATCTATTGTAGCTCAGACTAGCCGTCCTGCTGCTAGCAGACGATGAAGTTCGACTTTGTTCTTTTCGTGTCTCAAGCTTCCCATGAGCCTCGGCGTCGGAGCGTTCCTTCGGGGTCAGACGGAGGCCGCGTTGTCGTGACGACAGAACCTCAGATACGATTCTCCAGGAGAACAAAGAGGAACGTTTCTTTAACCCTTTATCAGCTGGAGGCTCAGAAACACCTGCTGATTCTTTCTAGAGGTGTTTTCACCGCTGCCCCCGACACACACACGACCCCCCAGGTCTGATCTGGGACCAGCACCTCCGCCTGGAGGTTTGGCGTTGCCCCCGCAGCTGATTTGCATATTGAATTGATCAGTGTAATGTTTGATCTACAAAAACACAAACCCTAACATCTGGGAATCTGTCCTTTGATTGAGCTGTTTAGCTCGTTAGCGGCTAAGCTAACTAGCTTGATGAAAAACTAACCCTGACCAGCATTATGCTAATGCACAAATAGAATTGTCTACTGAGGAAACTGCACACCACAGAGGACACAGAGCTAGCCGCTAATGCTAGCTATGTTAGCTCGCTAACTAGCAGCCTGTATATTGTGGACCTTTTTTTTGGTTTTGTTTTTTTGTTTTTTTGTTTTATATTAGAGGAAATAAAAAACATTGAGAGGAGGTCCTGGGAGAAATGAATGTTTGTGTTGCCATGGAAACTATCTCGTACTTTCCTCAGTGGACGGGGCTTAGGTAAATGAGGGCTAGTTTCCCATTCAGGACCCACAGAGAGGCTGGACGCCAACTTTTAGCGTCTGGATTGCTAACTATACAAGCCTCCGACTGAATTGGCAGCTGTTAGCATCGGACGGGGCTCGGTCATGGATCCTGGTGCATTCTGGGAATGGTGGAGGGTGGAACGATGAGCTAATGAGGATGTTCCTGGATGTGTTAGCTGCTTCTGTAGCTTGTGTCTGGAGGTCTTTGGTGTCTGGAGGTCTTTGGTGTCTGGAGGTCTTTATTGTCTGGAGGTCTTTGGTGTCTGGAGGTCTTTGGTGTCTGGAGGTCTTTGGTGTCTGGAGGTCTTTGGTGTCTGGAGGTCTTTGGTGTCTGGAGGTCTTTGGTGTCTGGAGGTCTTTATTGTCTGGAGGTCTTTGGTGTCTGGAGGTCTAAACCCAGATAGGCCAGCATTTGATCCTTTGTTTGGACCCCCAGGGGCCCCGTGGGTCTTCTTTGGGGGCCTCAGGAGTGTGTGTGTTCCATTCTCACGCTCACGCTGACGTGAAAACGGTTTGCGTGTTCTGGTCTCACATCTTCAACCACGTGACGAATTCGACAGCTCCGTCCCAGAATGCTTTGAGGGGTCGGGGCGCGGTGCGGCGGCGGACGTTTACACCTCAAACAGGTGCAGGAGCCTCCGACACGGGGGGACATTCCGGAGCGCGTCATCCGGACCCATCCTGTCGTTTCTGGTCGGGCGCCATTTCCACAGGACTCCTGGAATGTGTCGAGTCCCGTTCCAAACAGCAACCCCCGTGACCCACGGGTGTCGTCTAGCGCCTGGAGAACCGGGAGCTCGTCTGTGTTGATACTCAAACAGCTGTGATGTTTTCTGAGCCCTGAGGCGCCGGGGCTGATGGGAAAATGTTTCTCTGACGGAGTCAAACTGGAAAAACAACCTCCAGGAGCCCGAAGGGAACGTCTGCTGCTCCGCAGTTCTGCTCCTGAACCACGACTCACGAGACCTGATCCCAGCTGCACCTGAACCTGCACCTGAACCGGGTCCCGTCGACCGGCGGAAACAACAAACAACAAACAAACAGGTGGAGCCAGAACCTCCTCAGTGAAGGTAATGACGTGATGTTATGACATCAGTAGTCCACACGTCTGATCCCGAGTATCAAGAAAGTCGTCTTTGTTGGACATTAAATGTTTGGATCTGATTTTAGGTTTGATTTTGTTCGTTAAAAACGTTGATATGAGAGGAAAATTAAAGTTAAAGTCGATGAGATTGTTTAGAACGTCAAATAATATGTGGGAGTTTGTCAGGAGGTCTTTGGTGTCTGGAGGTCTTTGGTGTCTGGAGGTCTTTGGTGTCTGGAGGTCTTTGGTGTCAGGAGGTCTTTGGTGTCTGGAGGTCTTTGGTGTCTGGAGGTCTTTGGTGTCTGGAGGTCTTTGGTGTCTGGAGGTCTTTGGTGTCTGGAGGTCTTTGGTGTCTGGAGGTCTTTGGTGTCTGAAGGTCTTTGGTGTCTGGAGGTCTTTGGTGTCTGGAGGTCTTTGGTGTCTGGAGGGGCTAGGGTACACCCCAGATGGGACGCCAGGTCACTTTGGGGCCACGATGACCTGACTTTTTGCACAGCTGTTGTTTTATCTTCTTCTGTCAAACGAAGGTTCCGTTTTAACTTCTGTTCCTGTGGGTTTCGGTTCCTGATTGGCGTCGACCCCCCCGACCCCCCCGACTCGCATCTGGATCCGATCTGAACCTGTCTGGACCCCTCATGTGGTGTGAGGTTGGATGGGAGACGGGAATAGAACTGAAGCTGACGACAGCCCCCCCCAGCCCTGAGGGCTTTAAGCCTGTGGATACCCTCCCCCCCTCCCCCATCCGCCCGTCTGTGTGGACAGAGTCGGGGCTTTGGGGGGGTTATCTGATCCAGCTGAGGACCTGCCGTCGCCCCCCCAACAGGAAATCCCTTTACTTCTGCCTCACGGTTCTGTTGTGGCGTCACGTCTGTGGGTTTAGTCCTGGGGGGGAAGGTCCGGGGTCCACCAGAACCGGTCCTGGACCCCCAGGGGTCTGAACCCAACACTGCCCCAAAGGGACAAGAAGAGTTAAACACGACCAACGCCTTCTCTCAGAACGCCATCGGACGCTCCTATTGGCCGACAGTCAATGCAAATTATTGCCCCCCCCCACCCCCCCGCTCTGCTTGTCTCTTTGAGGAAGACTGACCTTTGACCCCATTGGGGAGTCTTCCTAAAGGGACCCGACGAGGGGAAGCGCTCGTCTCTGGAATGTCTTTGGGAACGGTTCCTGTTTCCTGACCGGGTTCCGCCCCCCCCTCTAGGAACGAGGGAACAGCAGCTGCTTGGAGCGATGTTTTTACCCATCATGCACTTCTGTGAGCACCAGAAACAAAACTTTCGCTGAAAAAACCCCCCCGAACCGTCCAGATATTCTAGGACGTGACCTTCAGGAGTTCCTCGCCGTGAGGTTCTGTTAGCGTTCGGCCTGGCGTTTGGCGGCGCTCCCCCCGCTGTCTGCCGCGCCGTGATTGGCTGACGGGCCCCGGTGGTTGCCCGGCGGCGGGTTGGGCGGTTCCACGCCACTCGGCCTGATCTCTAATTAGCGCTGGCTCGCCGGGCAGGCGGGGTGGATCCGTCTGGGAAATTGCAGCGTTGAACACACACAACCTGAGTCTGGAAGCAGCGGCGGCGGCGGTGGTGGTGGTGGGGGCGGGGCCAGGAGGCGGGGCCAGGGTCGCCCTCTGGTCTCGGAGACGTTTGATTCGACTGAAGTGGTTCAATTAGAGCTAGGGGGTGTTGGCGTGTTGATGGCGTGTTCTGGCAGCGGTGAAGGGGTTAACAGTCCCAGAGGAGGGCTCATGTTACCGGGGGCAGGGCAGCCCCCCCCCCCCCCCCCCACCAGCACCCATCACTCCGCCCCCCCCTGAGTCTCATAGTCCAAAGAGAGACAAGCAGCGCTGCATCGAGGAGCGCCGCCAGGGCGAGAGACACCCCCACATAGAGGGGGGGGGGCAGACAGACAGACAGACAGACAGACAGACAGAGGTGGGGGGGCAGACAGACAGACAGACAGACAGAGGTGGGGGGGCAGAGACAGACATTTGGCCGTGCGATCGTTCTCAGCAGCATGAAGTCATGAAGCTCTCCGTCCAGCGCGGCGTTTTCCCGCAATGCTCCGGTTCCCACGGCAACCCAGACACTCTGACCAGGTAGTGTGTGTGTGTGTGTGTGTGTGTGTGTGTGTGTGTGTGTGTGTGTGTGTGTGTGTGTGTGTGTGTGTGTGTGTGTGTGTGTGTGTGTGTGTGTGTGTGTATTGTATGTGTTGGTGCAGGCAGCGTGCGTGCCTTTAAAGGGTTACTGTGGATCTCAGCCCGTTGCCACGGATACGCCGTCTCCGCTGCTGGTCTGATTCATTCCAGGAAGTGAAGTTTCCGTTTGGTCGCTTTGTTTTCTGGAAAGTTCTCACTGAAGTGTTTCAGATCCGATCCTGTTTGATCCGGAGTCACATCGGATGTGACTCCGGATCAAACAGGATCGGATCTGATGTCAGTGATGATGATGATGCTGAGGAGGAAGGTGGGGTTAGAGCAGCACACACAAACAGTGTGTGTGTGTGTGTGTGTGTGTGTGTGTGTGTGTGTGTGTGTGTGTGTGTGTGTGTGTTTTGTGCAGTGACCCCTGCTCTGGCCAGCATCTGCCCCCCCCCGACCTTTTCAGAGTGATGTTTGCCATCAGTCCATGCTTCCTGCCCCCCACCCCAACAAAAGATTCTTATTGGATGGTTCTGTTTAAACAACACACACACACACACACACAACAAACACACACACACACACAACAAACACACACACACACACACACACACACACACACACACACACACACACACACACACACACACACCGTGATGTCACCCTTCCAATAATCCTTTGTCCATGTGATAGACAGCTCCAGTCAGCGTGAGTGTGTGTGTGTGTGTGTGTGTGTGTGTGTGTGTGTGTGTGTGTGTGTGTGTGTGTGTGTGTGTGTGTGTGTGTGTGTGTGTGTGTGTGTGTGTGTGTGTGTGTGTGTGTGTGTGTGTGCTCATTGAAGGCAGTCTGAGAAGCTGGATGCATCTTTTGAATTTATTGATCTCTTTAGTTTATTTTTGTTTTCTTACAATCAGACGACCTTTATTTTGACAGGAACGTTTGTGTGACATCACTTCCTGTTCTCGGCTTAAAACCTCAGCAGCTCACAAAGCCTCCTCAGTCTCTGATCGGTCAGCTGACGCCTCCATCGCCGCCACACGGGACGGCTGACCTGTGAAGGTTGTTAAAACTCTGTGTGTGTGTGTGTGTGTGTGTGTGTGTGTGTGTGTGTGTGTCCAGCTGGGACGACAGCAGCTCTGTGAGCAGCGGGATGAGCGACAACATCGACACGGACGACATCAACACCAGCTCCTCCATCTCCTCCTACGCCAACACACCTGCAGCTCAGAGGCGGGGCCTCAGCACACAGGTGGGTGTCCAGGTGGGCGTCGGCGTTGGTTTCCTGGACCAATCAGTAGTGGGTACTGATTACATGTCTGCAGTTAAAGAAAAGTATGGTTACGTCCTTTGGGGACCAAGAGAACGCTAGCATTCTGTTAGTGAATGCTGATTGGTGGAGCAGGAGGAGGAGCTAAATGTGGGCGTGTCTCCAGGGTGATGTCACAACTGTTTAAGAAAAAAGAATTTCACGACTAAAACTACAAACACTTGTATTAACTTTTATTTAACGTTTCCAAAGTTCACAATTATTTAATGTCATATGTGAAAATTTTTATTTCTTAAAATTATTTTTAAATTTTCAATTAATTAATGGTTTTAATTAATTAATTTTAATTTTAATTTCGTCAACATTAAAGACATGCTTTTATTTTGGTGACCTGGAGAGAGGCAGCTGTGAACTTTAATTTTTTAGAAATTTTAAATAATTTTTATTCATAAATTTAGATAAAGATGTGTTAAACCGATTCTGGTTCCTGTTCCAGTTCTGGTTCTTTTTCTGGTTCCGGTTCTATTTCCTGTTCCTGTTCTGGTTGTGGTTCTGGTTCCAGCTCAGTGTCCCCCCCCCTCTCTTCCAGCCTGTGACGGATGCAGAGAAGCACTCGGCGTCGGCGGGGGCGCACCACTCCTGGTCCGATGAGGTGAGGCGGCAGGACGGCGGGGTCAGAACCGAAACGGGTTCCAAGTGGAGCCGCCGGAACCCCTCCGACGTGTCCGACGAGTCCGACAAGGGCGTGTCGGGGAGGAAGACGCCCTCCGTGTCCCACACGGGCTCCTGGAGGAGGGGCATGAGCGCTCAGGTGGGGGTGACGACCCCCCGGACAAAAAGCACCAGTGGCTCCGCCTCCGGACTCAAGGGACACGGTTCAGGTGAGACCCTGACATCAAAGCCGCCCAACTATGTCAATCAGATATCAAAGTCGAGAAGCGAAAGCCAGACATCAAAGCCACCCAATCACGTCGGTTCGACATCAAAGCAATGATTCAGGTCTGCCCATGGCATGAAAGATGTCCAGACGCTTCAGTCCGACACCAAAGCCATGGTTATGGTCTGACCACGATATCAAAGCCGCCATGTCTGTCAGCCTGACATCAAAGTCGTACTTTGAGCGTGACCCTGACATCAAAGCAATCGATTCCTGTCAAAGACGGGTTCAGATGTGACAGTGACATCAGAGACATTCAATAATGCATTCAATAATCTGACATCAAAGCTATAACTCAGACGTCAGCTATAACATCAGAGCCATGATCCAAACATGGTACCGACATCAAAGTTGTTCAACCATGACAGTCAAACATCAAAGCTATTACCCGTATGCGACTCTGACATCAAAGTCACATATTTACCTGACATCAAAGTCACAGATTTGACTCTGACATCAAAGCTATTCATTTCTTGTCTAACATCAAAGCCGTGATTAAGAGACGGGACCCTGTCTTCAAAGCCGCCCAGTCCTGTCGGTCTGACATCAAAGCTGCGTTCACGTCGAGGGGAGTGACAGGCTTCGGAGGCGGAGCAAAAACCATGGCTCCTCCTTCTCGTCTTCACCGTGTGGCGTCTCTTCTTCTGTCCGGCAGGTAAAACCGACGACGTCAAGGTGTCAGAAAGGGGCCGCCTCTCTCCGCGCGCCAACGGCCTCCACCGCTCGCCATCGGACACGGGACGCAGCAGCGGCGACGAGGCCAAGAAACAATCCGGCGTCCGCGCAGCCGGCGCCAACGCCGCTTTGGACGGCCACGCCCAGACGCACGCGCTGACCTCACGCACCCCCACCAGCACCTTCAGCTTCAAGAAGCAGAGCGGGGTGGTTACCATGGTGACGGCCAGTGGCGCCACCATCACCAGCGGCTCTGCCACCCTGGGAAAGATGCCCAAGTCGGCGGGGCGCCCGCTGGCGGGAGGTTTGAAGGTGGGGGGTCTGGACGTGGGTCACCATGACGACAGCTTCCTCCCCATGAGCGCCCGCTCCACGCTGCAGTACCGCAGCCTCCCCAGGCCCAGCAGGTCCACCGGCGCCGCCGCCACCCGCAGCGGGAACCGCTCGTCCACCAGCAGCATCGAGGCCGCCGCGCTGTCCGTCACCACCAGGAACGCCATGAGCGTTGCCAAGGGCAACGGCTCCGCAGGCCCGACGGCCAATCAGACGGACCGGGAGAAGGGCGTGTCCGACGTGGATCATCTGAGGGGCGGAGCCGGGATACAGGGGGGAGGAGCAGCGACCGTTCCTCTGACGGGAAGACAGCAGGTTTCCTCACCGACGCTCCGCAGGTGAGAGACACACACACACACACACACACACACACACACACACACACACACAAACACACACACACACCCCTTAGAACAACATGTGTATTGTTAGCTTTGTGGACTCAGTGACAGTTAACTGATGAGACATCAGCTCCTGTGCAGGCTTGAATTTACACACACACACACACACACACACACACACACACACACACACACACACACACACACACACACACACACACACACACACACACACACACACACACACACACACACACACTCTGAAGGCTACTTAAGACTAATGGTGCAGTCATAGGAAATGATAAACAGTGCTGAGTAAGGGTGACGTGTGTGGACTTGTTTTGACACACACACACACACACACACACACACACACACACACACACACACACACACACACACACACACACACACACACACACTAGTCCTGTGAGGTGAATCTGGGTCATTGTTAGAGGAGAACCTTGGGGAGTGCTGATCAGCCTTGGTGGTGTTGGAGGAATGGGGGGCGGAGCCTGAGGGGGGTGGGGGCGGAGCCTGATGGTGGGGGCGTGGTCTTCTGCTCTGATGTTTGTTTGTTGTCTGCAGGTTGTTTGGGGGGAAGCCCAGTAAACAAGCCCCCGTCACCACGCCGGAGAACATGAAGAACTCCACCGTCATCTCCAACCCCCACGTTGTCACGGCGACCGAGTTCCCCGATGGGGGCGGGCTGGGGGGCGGGCTGGGGGGCGGGGACAGCGAGACCAGCAGCCCCCTGTTTGGAGGACGAGTCCAGGGGACAGGGACGCTGGGCAGTGAGCAGGTAGGGCCTCCTACAAAATAAAAGTCTGGTATCCACTCAGTTAAAGGAAAACACGTAGTCATGGAAACCTGGCCCCGCCCCTTTGAACTGAACCTGAAGGTTCCCGTCTGAGGACCTTTGAAGTGATGTCATGAGTCACCGATGACATCACACCTAATGACTGGGTCAGACGCTAACTGACGCTAACTGAGGGCTACGTTGTGTAGCGAGCGCGCTCAGACACGAACGCCACGACGCCGTCACATGATGAGTCATGTGACCTCATCACATGACTCACAGGGTTCTGTTCCCTCCAGACACGCCTCCACCTGTCCAGGTGGTGGTTGATGTTGCTCAGTAATCAATAACCTCAGCTATTGATCCATTGATCGACTGATCGGACTAATCGGTTCTCTGCCCCCCCCCACAGGCCTCCAGCCCCGGCTCCGTCTACTCGTCCACCGGCCCCTCCAGCAGCCTGACATGGGGCACCACCTTCAGCAGCTGCTCCGCCCACAGCAGGGAGGGCACCCTGGGGGGGGGCCACAGCGGGGGCGGCGGGGGGGGCAGCGTGGGCTACCCCTCCGTCAGCAGCATGCACACCAGCAGCGAGTCCATCGACATGAGCCTGGGCAGCGCCGGCGGGGGGGGCGGGGGCCACGGCCCCCACCGGGACGACACCCTGTCCGCCCTGGGGCGGGGCGGCAGCGTCAAGACGGACAGGTGACCGTTAAAACCGTTAAAACCGTTAAAACGGGCGAGAGGAAACCGTTAACGTTAGCCGTTAGCATTTAACTCTCTTCCTGTCTGTTTGCGTCTTCCTTCCTGTTTCCCATCAGCCCTTTCTCCTCCCCCTCCGCTAGTCCCATATTCAGCCGAAACACGTTGCCACGGAAGCAGGACAGGTAAACGTACCTGCGTTTTGGTGTGGGGGGGTGGTGGGGGTGGGGTTCCTGCTAACGCCGTTTTAGCGTCTTTGAGGCGGCGGGGGCTTGTTTTGGTAGCTCTTATGTGATTGGTTGTTGGCAGCTTCCCTGTTCTTGTCAGCGGTCTGCTGTGCTCTGTGGTTTCCTGTCGTGTGCTGCCATCTAGTGGTGGAAGGTGGTAACTGCAGGTTTACCCGTTAGCGTCAGCGCTGGATGTTTCTGATTTTACGCTGCAAAAATCTCAATCTGTTTTTTAATTTTTTATTATTTTTGAAGTTTAGAGTCTTAGATTTTCAAAATAATCCACCAGAATAAGAATATTTAGAAACTAGAGATTAATTTAACTTAAGTCTGAATTTAATCAACTTGAGTTTGAGGCTCAAAAAGTGACAAGATGGGGATTTAGCAGCGTTAGCGTTAGCATGTGGCGTCGCTACGAGTGTGTCGCGTGTTTTGTTTTTTTACAAGCGATGTTAGCCCCCCATATACCCCAAGCTAATCCAGCGCCCTCTTCTGATTTTAACCCTTTCCTTGACTTCCTGTAGGTACGGGCCGTCCCCTCAGCTGCGTAGCCACGAGGAGGCGCGTGATTGGCTGCGCTCGCACTCCACCAGCGGCCTGCAGGAGTCAGCGGGTACCTCCCCCTTCTCCCCCGGTTCCAGCCTCACCTCCCCCTCGGGGACTCGCTTCACCTTCGGGCAGCTGGGTAAGGTGGGGAGGGGGGCATGGCCGCCGCGTCTCACCCGCGTTCACCCGTCCTAAATTAAACCCCGCCTCCTCCCTGCGACAGCCTCCAGCCCCACCTCGACGGCGCAGATCGGCCTCGCCGCCCAGCGCAACAACAGCCTGACGGGGGGGGACGCGACCTTTGACCCTGGCGCGGACGGCCGGCTGAGGAACTCGTGCGTGTCGCTGGACGAGAAGACGCGCGGCGTGAGCCGCTCCGAGTCCCTCAGGGACGGCTTCGAGGAAGGTGAGAGGGCGGGGGGCGTGGCCCGCCACCGGGGGAGGGGTCACGTGATCGGAAACAGACACACCCCCTGATTAAGAGAACATTCAGATACCCATAATCCACTCTGTTCTTTATAAGCCTGTTTATTGGGAATAGAACCCGGTGGGTTTTTTCCCCCTGCAGGCGGACTGACAGGAACGACAGCCTGAACTTTTTTATTTGTTTATTTTTATTTATTTATTTATTTATTGTATTTTACTTTAACGTTAATATACTGACTTAAAAGTTTGCCCCCCCCCCCTCGACTACTTCCGCCCCCCCCCCCCCTGTTATTCAGGAGAATGCCACAGAGACGTCGGTCTCAGGTGTCACATGTCGTGACCCCCCCACACCTCTAAGGTGGTAACAAACAGACCAACCTGTCATTATAGCCCCCACCCCCCTGCATCCGACCCCCCCGGCTTCATGCTCCTATTCAGATGGGGGGGGGGTAATTACAGGATCACAGTGAGAGGCGTGGGAGCGAGCGAGGTGATGACATGACGCCTCCCCCCCAGCGCCACTTTCCCTTTGTGTGCGTTTGTTAGCATGTTAGCGTGTTGTGTCAGCGTGTTAGCGTGTTGTGTTAGCGTGTGCGGCAGCAGGGTGGTGTGTTTAGCCGTGGTGTTCAGTTACACGGCTGTGGTTTGACTGACAGGACAAACGTTACATCATCCACACGGAGTTGTTGTCCTCCCAGGCCCCGCCCACACGGCCACGCAGCCACGCCCACCTGACCTACACCAGTGGGACTCACAAGGTCCACATCTGGGACATGAACCCGTTCTGTCTTGTTAGGTTCTATAAGAGCAGAATGTTTCCATTTAACCCCCCCCCCCAACTGACGGGTGTGGGGGGGCGACCATCACCTGTGTGGTCGATGACATCACCGCTGATCCTCTGTGATCAGGGAATGTCTGGCGGGACGCCCCGTCCTCTGATGTGGGATCCGGAGTCATGAGGAGGGCGGGTCGGCCCCGTGGGGGGGGTGGATCCTGGTGGGTGGTTCACAGTGGGGGGGGTCTGTCGTGTCTCTAACGGGTCCTTCTCTCTGTGTCTTCAGTCCACGGATCGTCTCTGTCTCTGGTCTCCAGCACGTCGTCCATCTACTCCACGGTGAGTCGACCAATCACAGCGGGGCGATGCCTTCACTGACCCCACGGGTAGAGCAGACGTGAGCACCCCCCCAGTGTTTCACCAGGACACTGTTCTGACATCAGAGCTGTAGACGAAGGAGAACAAACACATTGTTATTACCACTATTTTTATTATTATTACTATTATTATTATTATCATTATTATTACTATTATTATCATTATTATTACTATTACTATTATTATTACTATTATTATTATCATTATTATTACTATTACTATGATGATGATGATTATTATTACTATTATTATTATTATTACTATTATTATTATTATTATTATTACTATTACTATGATGATGATGATTATTACTATTATTATTATTATTACTATTATTATTATCATTATTATTACTAATACTATGATGATGATGATTATTATTACTATTATTATTATTATTATTATTACTATGATTATTATTATCATTATTACTATTATTAGTATTATTATTATTATTACAATTAATATTGCTGTTATTATTATTTATATTCTTGTTTTAATTATTTAGGTTCATATTTTGATTATAATTAATTTTAATATTGTTATTAATAGCATTATGATTTTACTATTAATAATATTAATATGTTTAATTATTAATATCATTTATATTATATTATTATTATTATTTCTTTTATTTATTTCCCCCCCCTCACACATTTACCCTCAAATCCATCTTACCTGCCTCCGTTAAAGAGCTGCAGTGTACCGCCCACATGTACACAACAGCCAATCAGAGGCGAGTCCTCACGGTCTAGCTCCTCCCCCCTGCGTGGGCGGGTTTACTCACCTGGGCAGGTGTAGCAGACGAACCCTCAGACACCCGATTCCAGCTGAGCTCCGGCTGCTGGAGAGAAACGATGATGACGGGTTCCGTCACGCCCTGGCAGCAGACGGTAGGGCGGCGTGGGGGGGTCGTTCATTTGATTTATGATTATGGATTTATTCCCAGCCTGCAGATGTTCTGAAACGTTTCTGTTTCCTGTTCTGATCCGTTTCCACGCCGTTTCCCATTGTTTGCGTCCGTTTAGCGCTAGCGTGCGTCTGTCTGTAACTGGATCAGCTGCTCATGTGAGTCTGATTGACAGCTCTGATTGGGCGTGCCCGTCGTGTGTAGACATCTCACGCCAGAGAACACGTGTTCACACACACACACACACACACACACACACACACACACACACACACACACACGTAACGGGCTGCCGGAACCTGTTCTAGCGGTTAGCGGTTGGTGGAAACACCTCATATCATTTGTTAGCAGCTGTCGCAGCAAAGCTTTGTGGGTAATGAACAGACAGAAGATAAATAAGTCACGGTGTTGACGTCGTCCCGCTGCCGGCGTGCTAACGGGAGGGGGGGCGGGGCTTAAAAAAACATTTGTAACGTGCTAGCTTTTATTTTTAAATTTTTCATTGAATTAATTAATTTTACTTATCTTAATTAAATTAACTAATTAATTTAATTAATTATTGTTTTTAATGTATTCTGTAAAAAAGTTACATGTCTTTAACGTCAGCCTGCTAATGTGCTAACATGCTAACGTTGGCGTTGTGCGGCGGGATGGGGGTGGGTCTGTTCAGTGTGAATCCTGCAGAGACAATAGAACACACACACACACACACACACACACACACACACACACACACACACACACACACACACACACACACACACACACACACACACACAGACACACACACACACACACACACACACACACACACACACACACACACACACACGCCTCCAGGAGGACGGCTCTACTTTCCAGACACACAATACCGTCACGTCTCCTCCGCCGGCAAAGGTGCTCGTTTCCATGGAGCTCATAAATCACAGAGGGAGAGGGCGGGGTCACATGCCCTTTGACCCCCCCCCCCCCACTGCTCCTCCTCCTCAGTAACGTGTATGAAGGTTTGAACCTCCTGCTAACGGGTTTATCTCTGCTTTTTTGCAGAACGAGGAGAAGTCCCAGTCGGAGGTAAGCGCCCCCACCCCCCCCCACCCCGTTCCTTCCTGTTTCCTCTGCTCTTTAATTTTCAACGTGGGGGGGCCGGACTTGTTGAAACACCTTCTCCTCCTCCTCAGATCCGTAAGCTGCGCCGGGAGCTGGACGCGTCCCAGGAGAAGGTCTCCGCCCTCACGACGCAGCTGAGCGCCAACGTAAGAACAGACAGCTCTCGTCTGATTGGCTGTCGCCGTCACATGATCACATTTAGAAGAAAACAACTCCTAAATAATTAGCAGTAACTTAAAAATGCCCAGAAAGACAAACACAGCAGCTGTTAGCGTGACATGCTAACAGCTGGGGGAACAATCGCTGGATCTTCAGAGATCCGTCCCCCCCGCAGGTCTAGCCCCGCCCCCCCGTAATCTGCTGCTGGTGCAGGGATTAGAAGGGGGCGTGTAGGTGTTGAACTATCCAAACCCCCCCCCACGAGGAGAAGACCCAAGAACCTCAAAGAGTCACGAACCCGAGCGACTGATCAACTTCCTGTATCCTGATCTGTTTCCTGTCCACACTTCCTGTATCCAGATCTGTTTCCTGTCCATACTTCCTGTTTCCTGTCCACACTTCCTGTGTAATCCACTTGTCTGGACTAAAACTCACTGATCAGATTAAGTTTTAAACTTGGAACGTTGAGCAAATATTTTTGAAGGCGGGGTGATGATGTCATCCTGTGATGATGTCATTAGGTGTGATGATGTCATCGTTAGCTCTGAGGACAGTTTCTGGCAGATGAGCTCACTATTTGGTTTGTCAGAAGCAGACTATCTGCTCTTCTTCATACCTCCTACCCAGGCATAAACATTTCGGTTGCCGTCGGCAACCAGACAGCTCAGCCCAACATCTGACGAGTCCCAGGTGAAAGGTGAAAGGTGAACCTGTGGGCTGATGCTCTGTTTTCCCTGCAGGCCCACCTGGTGGCGGCGTTTGAACAGAGTCTGGGTAACATGACCATCAGGCTGAAGAGTCTGACGCTGACGGCCGAGCAGAAGGTAAAACACTTTGAAACGTGACGCTTCATAATTTATGACTGATGATGCATGAATGAGAGCCACGCCCACTGTGCCCACCCCCGACCTGAAGGGGGCAGTGTTGCAAGAAAGTCGTGGAGTTCCTAAATCCCTTCACGAATGCTTTATGGCTCCTGGACTAATGAAGCAAACAGAGGAAAACAGTCCCAAGACTCAGGGCTGTTAGACCACCAGGACCACCAGGTCCACCAGGTCCACCAGGACCACCAGGTCCACCAGGTCCACCAGGTCCACCAGGACCACCAGGTCCACCAGGACCACCAGGACCACCAGGACCACCAGAGGGTTCTTACTGACCCGGTTCTTCCGTCTCCGCGTTATGAGGATGTTCTGTTTCCGTGACGACCGTTCTGCATCCCGGACTCTGACCTGGTTGCGTTTGCAGGACTCGGAGCTGAACGAGCTGAGGAAGACCATCGAGTTGCTGAAGAAGCAGAACGCCGTCGCTCAGGCCGCCATCAACGGCGTCATCAACACACCTGAGCTCACGCCCAAAGGTGAGCGGACAGGTAAACACACAAAGATGTGTGTAGACGTCTAAGGCTGACATCAAAGCCGACACGTTCAATGCTAACTGTGCTAACGCCTCCCCAGCCGGCGCTAACGGCGGCCAGCAGCAGCCGGACCTACGCATCAGGAGGCAGCACTCGTCCGACAGCGTCAGCAGCATCGCCAGCGCCACCAGCCACTCCAGTGTCGGGTCCAACATGGACGCCGAGGCCAAGAACAAGAAGAAGAACAAGAAGAACTGGGTAAGCCCCGCCTCCAGAGCCCCGCCCGCTGGTGTTTTGACTTCCTGTGTGCGCCGGTGTCACAATGTCCGGGTTCCTCCCCTCCAGGCGTCCTTCACCGGGGACAAGGTGAACGCACCGTCGGTAGAATGTGAAGGGTGTGGTGCATTGTGGGTCAGAAACGTGTGATGCTAACTGGCTAGCGTGTAGCTCTCTGTGTTACATGCATCCATTCATCCTTTGTTTTCTTTTCGCTGGAAGACGTTTTTGTGCACCGGAGGAGGCGGAGTCAGAGACCCAGACGTAGGAAACTGTTTTACCGTCCGTTAGAGCGAGGCGAGGTCGTGTTAGCGTCCTGTGCTCGTGCGACGTGCGTGATGTGACGCTAGCGTTGTGTTTAGCTAAGCCCCTCCCCCCTGAAGCTTTAACCCCGCCCATGTCAACCTGTCCTGTTCTGTGTCTCTTCCTCTGCTTGGCGTCACGCGGCAGGTCTACGAGGTAAGAGTAGAGACGTGAACGCTAACGCCTTAGCTGCTACCGTAGCCCCGCCCCTTCCTGTCCAGCTCTGCTTCCCTAAACCCCGCCCCCTGCTGACATGAGCCGGTTGTGAATGGATGAATCCACCTGAGGACACGGCGACACCTTCAGGCTGATGTAACGAACACAAGCAGCTGATTGTTCCTACGTCACTTGAACACACCACCGTGATGCGTTCACGGACACTGTTACCAGTGTCATGTTCATGATGGACTCAACTAAACACACATGTGATTGGAGTTCATCTCATTCTGTCTGAAAGCAACTTCCTGTTTACTACTTCCTGTTTCCTGTTTGATCGCACCTCAAACAGGAAATGAGTTCTGTCTCCTTTAAGATCAGAAAAGTCATTAATTATACAGAATGTTTAAGATGTTCAACAAACGAACGTCAGATTATAGATCACACACAGACACACACAGACACACACACACACACACACACACACACACACACACACACACACACACACACACACACACACACATTCAGGGCTGCGCTCATGTCGTTAAACAGTTTACCCATAATCCCCTTTTCTCTCTGACTAACTTCCTGTTTTCAGCTCTTTTCCTTTTCCACCTCCTCCTCTTCCTCCACCTCCTCCTCTTCCTCCACCTCCTCCTCTTCCTCCACCTCCTCCTCTTCTTCCACCACCTCCTCTTCCTCCACCTCCTCCTCTTCCTCCACCTCCTCCTCTTCCTCCACCTCCTTGTTGACCTTCTCCTCCTTCTCCTCCTCCTCCTCCTCCACCTCTTCCTCTTCCTCCACCTCCTCCTCTTCCTCCACCTCCTTGTTGACCTTCTCCTCATTCTCCTCCTCCTCCTCCTCCTCGTTGACCTTCTCCTCCTTCTCCTCCTCCTCGTTGACCTTCTCCTCCTTCTCCTCCTCCTCGTTGACCTTCTCCTCCTCCTCCTTCTCCTTCTCCTCCTCCTCGTTGACCTTCTCCTCCTCCTCGTTGACCTTCTCCTCCTCCTCGTTGACCTTCTCCTCCTCGTTGACCTCCTCCTCCTCGTTGACCTTCTCCTCCTCTTTGACCTCCTCCTCTTCGTTGACCTCCTCCTCCTCGTTGACCTTCTCCTCCTCTTCGTTGACCTCCTCCTCCTCGTTGACCTCCTCCTCCTCGTTGACCTTCTCCTCCTCCTCCTGCAGCTCAGGAGCTCCTTCAAACAGGCCTTCAGTAAGAAGAAGTCTCCTCGCTCGGCGTCGTCTCACTCCGACATCGAGGAGATGACCGACTCCTCGCTGCCCTCCTCCCCCCAGCTGCCCCACAACGGGACGGGGGCGTCGGCCCACCTGCTGAGGACCGCCCACTCCGGCTCGCTGTGGGTAACGCCGTCAGAACGCCGCCGGGTGCGTTGGATTCGACCCCCCTGACCCCCCGTGTGTGTGTGTGTGTGTGTGTTTGTGTGTGTGTGTGTGTGCGTGTGTGTGTGTGTGTGTGTGTGTGTGTGTGTGTGTGTGTGTGTGTGTGTCCACAGGCTGTCGGAGTGTGTGGACGGCGAGGCGGAGACGGTGATGCAGCTGCGCTCTGAGCTGCGCGACAAAGAGATGAAGCTCACCGACATCCGCCTGGAGGCGCTAAGCTCCGCCCACCAGCTGGACCAGCTGAGGGAGGCCATGAACCGCATGCAGGTCAGAGGACCGGTAACCAGTGCTTCCTGGGGGTGATGGTAACTGGTGCTTTCCTGGGGGTGACGGTAACCAGTGCTTTCCGGGGGTGACGGTAACCGGTGCTCCCCTGGGGGGTGATGGTAACCAGTGCTCTCCTGGGGGGTGATGGTAACCAGTGCTCTCCTGGGGGGTGATGGTAACCAGTGCTTTCCTGGGGGTGATGGTAACCAGTGTTCTCCCCCTGGGGGGTGATGGTAACCAGTGCTCCCCTGGGGGGTGATGGTAACCAGTGCTCCCCTGGGGGGTGATGGTAACCAGTGCTCTCCTGGGGGGTTATGGTAACCAGTGCTCTCCTCGGGGGTGATGGTAACCAGTGCTCTCCTGGGGGGTGATGGTAACCAGTGTTCTCCCCCTGGGGGGTGATGGTAACCAGTGTTCTACCCCTGGGGGGTGATGGTAACCAGTGCTCTCCTGGGCGGTGATGGTAACCAGTGTTCTACCCCTGGGGGGTGATGGTAACCAGTGCTTTCCTGGGGGGTGATGGTAACCAGTGCTCTCCTGGGGGGTGATGGTAACCAGTGTTCTCCTGGGGGGTGATGGTAACCAGTGTTCTCCTGGGGGGTGATGGTAACCAGTGCTTTCCTTGTGCGCTCAGCTGGAAATCGAGAAGCTGAAGGTGGAGAACGACCGTCTGAAGCTGGAGAACCAGAGCAGCAGAACCGGGTCGCAGGCGTCCATCTCGTCGACTCCGCCCCCTCCCCCCACCTCACAGACCCCGGCGACCGGAGGGGGGGTGTCCCAGCACAGCCTGAACCTCACCACCAGCGAGTCCACCAGCCTGGGTGAGTCAGCGGGGGGGTGCGACCGTCTCCCGGACGCTTCAGCACGTCTGACGCTCTGCTTCTTCCTCCTAGACATGCTATTGGACGACACCGGCGGGGAAGGCGGGGCCAGGAAGGAGGGGCGCCACGTGAAGATCTTCGTCAGCCTGGATGAGGGCAGTAAATGGGGGGAGGTGAGACCGGTCAGGTTAGCATTAGCAGTCGTGTCGCTAGCTGCGTGTGCTAACACCTGCTTCACCACAGGAGGGTCGGCCGCGCCGCTTTCTGATTGGCTGCATCGGCGTGAGCGGCAAGACCAAGTGGGACGTCCTAGACGGCGTGGTGCGACGCCTGTTCAAGGTAAACGAAAGCAAACTGACCTATTAGCTCGTGCGCTAACAGCATGCTAACATGGGCGGGGCTTGTCTGGCAGGAGTACGTCACCCACGTGGACCCGGGGGGGCAGCTGGGGCTAACCTCCGACAGCGTGGAGGGGTACAACATCGGCGAGATCTACCGACCCAGCAGCCCCGGCGGCGCCCACACCCCCGAGCTGCTGCCATGTGGATACCTGGTGGGCGACAGCAACACCATCACCATCCAGCTCAAAGGTGCTGCTAACGGTTAGCACGCTAACGGCTATGGAATGCTAGCGCCACGGTGGCTCTAACGCCTCGTGTGTGTGTGTGTGTGTGTGTGTGTGTGTGTGTGTGTGTGTGTGTCCAGGCGTGAGCAGCGACTGCGTGGACTCCCTGGTGTTCGACACGCTAATCCCGAAGCCGATGCTACATCGCTACGTGTCGCTGCTAAAGGAGCACCGGCGCGTCATCCTGTCGGGCCCCAGCGGGACGGGGAAGACGCACCTGGCCAATCAGCTGTCCCGACACCTGCTGCTGCTGGAGGGCCGACCTCTGACCCCGCACGCCGTCGTCACGTTCAACGTGGACCACAAGTCCAGCAAGGTCACCTGGCGTCGTCTCCACATTCCGGTTTGTGTCGGTTAGAGCCGTTTCCTGTGTCGCCGTGGAGACTGACGCCCCCGCTTTGACCCCTCCCCCTGCAGGAGCTGCGTCAGTACCTGTCGGGATTAGCCGAGCAGTGCAGCGGTGTCCCGGGGGCCCCCGGCCCCCTGGTGGTGATTCTGGACAACCTGCACCACGTCAGCTCGCTGGGGGAGATCTTCAACGGCGTCTTCAACTGCAACTACCAGCGCTGGTGAGTCATGTGACCTCCACCATCCCAACCAGTCGCACCGGTGTTACTGGGAATACCAGTTCCACCTGGTCAAGCTAGCGTGGCTTCTCCTGGGGGGGATGGTAACCAGTGCTTTCCTGGGAGGTGATGGTAACCAGTGCTTTCCGGGGTTTGTTGGTAACCAGTAGTCTCCTAAGGGTGTTGGTAACCAGTGTTCTCCTTGTGGTGATGGTAACCAATGCTTTCCTTCGGGTGATGGTAACCATTGTCCACCTTTGGGTGATGGTAACTGGTGCTTTCCTTGGGGTGATTTTAACTAGTCTCCACCTTTGGGTGATGGTAACCAGTGCTTTCCTTGTGGTGATGGTAACCAGTACTCTCCTAAGGGTGATGGTAACTGGTGCTTTCCTTGGGGTGATGGTAACCAGTGTTCTCCTGGGGGGTGATGGTAACCAGTACTCCCCTAAGGGTGATTGTAACTGGTGCTTTCCTTGGGGTGATGGTAACCAGTGTTCTCCTGGGGGGGTGATGGTAACCAGTGCTTTCCTTCGGGTGATGGTGACCAGTGCTTCCTTTGGTGTGATGGTAACCGGTGCTTTCCCTTCAGCCCCTACATCATCGGCACCATGAGCCAGGCGACGTCGTCGGCCCCCAACCTGCAGCTGCACCACAACTTCCGGTGGGTGCTGTGCGCCAACCACACGGAGCCGGTGAGGGGGTTCCTGGGGCGCCACCTGAGGCGGAGGCTGATGGAGACGGAGATCGGGAGCCGGACGCGGAACGCCGAGCTGGTGAAGATCATCGATTGGATCCCGCGGGTGTGGCACCACCTCAACCGCTTCCTGGAGACGCACAGCTCCTCTGATGTCACCATAGGTAAGGGGAGGAGCCTCTGCCACCCAGGAGACGCAGCGTCTCACCTGTCACTCATGTGTCTCCCCCATCTGGCCCCCCAGGACCCCGTCTCTTCCTGTCCTGTCCCATGGAGGTGGAGGGGTCCAGGGTTTGGTTCACGGACCTGTGGAACTACTCCATCATCCCCTACATGCTGGAGGCGGTCCGGGAGGGGCTGCAGGTGCGTTAGCATCGGGTCGCTACTAGCAATCCAATAAAACATATTGATGAACCCTGATTGGACGATTTGGAGGCGCTTGTGTCACGTGATCATGTGATGTCTCCACAGCTGTACGGTCGCAGGGCGGCGTGGGAGGATCCCGCCGCCTGGGTGGTCGACACCTACCCGTGGTCCGCCGCCCCCGGCCCGTCTGAGTGGCCGCCGCTGCTGCAGCTCCGCCCAGAGGACGTGGGCTTTGACGGTTACTCCGCCCCCAGAGAGGGCGTCAGGAAGGAGCCGCCGCAGAGCGACAGCGACGCCGACCCCCTGGTGGGTAGAGACGGCGTTACACCGTTAGCACCCAACGCTAATAGAACCCAACGCCGTTAGCACCCAACGCTAATAGAACCCAACGCTAATAGAACCCAACGCTAATAGAACCCAACGCTAATAGAACCCAACGCCGTTACAACCCAACACGTCTCACGCGTGTCTGTCCTTTGGTCCCCGCCCACAGATGAACATGCTGATGCGCCTGAAGGAGGCGGCGACCTCGTCCAGCCCTCAGAGCTACGACAGCGACTCCAACAGCAACAGTCACCCTGACGACCTCCTGGACTCGTCGCTGGAGTCGACGCTGTGACGCCGCGTCGGGGAGGCGGAGCTTCCCCTGGGTGCGGGTCGCCCAAAGATCAACGCGCTGTGGACTCTTTTCACCGCTGTGGCCCTGAACACTTAGCTAACGCGCCAACAAGCCGTCGCTGCTGACGCGTCATCACCAGCCCGTCAGCGCCCGGAGCCGCCAGCAGGGGGCGGCGGAGGACCTCACATGATCCTGAAGGGCTTTGGAAGCGTTTCCTGAGGACCTGACGCCTCCAGGGGACGAACAGGAAGTGGAGACGCCACGAAGACGCTACAAATGGACAAAATTGGCATATTGCTAAATTAGCATGTTGCTAATTTTGGCGTGAAATCTTTTTATCTCTTAAAGGAGAAGTTTAGGACTTTCAATTTCTGGGCCTTTACGCCTTGAGGGAACCTCGCGGTGACATCATCAGCATCAGCATCAGCATCATCTTCAGTGCCTCATTCATTGGTGAATTGAACCCTCGAGGTTTGCCGCCCCCCCACCCCGCCCCCCCAGGCCCAATCGGGCCGCTGTAGCACAAAAATCTCTGGTGCTGGACGACACACTGCCTTAAACTCCTTTTCTACCCGACGCCGTGCTTTAGGGCTCCGTTGGCGCCGCGCCGACCTCTCGTCATATCAAACGCCGTCGTCATGGCGCCGGCGTAAACATGTGGACAGGAAGTTGTCGTCGTGTTTGGTGCTCGATGGCGGCGTTTTACCTCACCTCCATCATCGCCGTCGGTTTCTGATGCGTCCCAGACGGAACCGACGCCACTTCAAAAAATAATATTTGACTTTTTATTCGTTGGTACCGCCCAGATTCCGCCTAGCCCCGCCCTCTGGGAGGGGCTTCGTCCTATGCAACCTTCATTCTGCTCTCTGGATGGAAGCCCAAAGCTCGATGCGCGTTTGTCGACGCCATGCGTGTGTGTGTGTGTGTGTGTGTTTTATAAAGGCTCCCCCTTGAAAAAGCACAACCAGTCCGACCCCGCCCCTCGCCACGCCCTCCCTACTGAGAGGCGTGGCCGTCCCCAGAAGCGTTGTTGTATTTTTCCTCTGAATGTTTCTCCTTCTTTTGCTGGACGAACATTTTTTTTTTAATGTGTAAAATATTTTGTAAATATTTGATTTACATAATTTTGAGGTTTTTCTAGCGGATTACTTGAAAAGCGGAGTATTTTGTGTACAGACCGAATCTATCGCTGTACTAGTCTTAAGTTATTGTGATCAATAAAGTTATTATTTATGATTCAATTCTGTCATTTTTTTGTTTTTTTATTAAAACTTGAAAACGCAACTTAGAAAACGTGGAGTTTTATTTGGGTTTTTTTTGTACAAAAAAATGTGAAATAAACATATTTACAAACAAATATAAATTATTAAGGACATAGCTACAATTTCAATAAACGACTCTATTTAAGGTGGAATGAACTCAGATATTCTTGGCATAAAATTTCCATACAGGCTCGTACAAAATACTGTACAGTTAAACCAAAGCTGTGCAAAAACAGCAGAGTCTCTCAGAGCAGCTCCTGCGCGCATGCGCGTTAAAATCTCTTCAAATTAAATTCACGACACGTGGATTTCCTCTTCGTCCGACTCCGTGAAGTCCGAGTGTTTGCTGGACAGACTCGGGGACCCCCCCGCCGCCGCCATCAGGCTGCGTCTGACCAGCTCCTCTTCGTCCTCTTCCTCATCCTCCTCTTCATCCGCGGATGACTTCTTGCCCACGTCGCTCAGGTCCGGGTGGGGGTTGGCTTTGGTGGGGAGCGTCTGTTCGCGACTTCCGCCGGAAGAGAGCAGCTCGCGCTCCTTGGAGTTCCTCCACTTCATCCGGCGGTTCTGGAACCAGATCTTCACCTGCAGGAGACGCGGACACGCGGTGAGTCGCGGGGACGCGGCGCGTCTTTACGCACGACTTTTACGCACGACGCGTCCGGTTTCTCTCTGACCTGTGAGTCTTTGAGCCCCAACTTTCCCGCCAGCTTCTTCCGGTCGGGTTTGCTGATGTACTTCTGCTTCTGGAACATCCTCTCCAGGTTCTTCCGCTGCACGTCGGAGAACACGGCCCGGCGGAGCATCCCCCGGCGGGGCTTCCCCCTGGCGGCCAGCGGCCAGGAGAAGGTCCCGGGGATGGGCACCACGGAGGAGGAGGAGGCTGGGGGGGGACAGGAGGGCGTTCATTTAAAAGGGGGCTTTTAAATCAGGTGGGATTGGACCCCCCCTACACACACACACACACACCATCACCCCCCCCCCCAACCCGCCCCAGCTTTGAGGGAAATGGCACGAGGTGACTAATTAGCACATTGGCCGGTCCCCAGCGCATTGGTATGGTAAAGAGGCAGCGGATCCTTTAAGGAACCCCCCGGGGGGGGGCACGGGGGGGCGGACAGAGGAGTTAATAAACCGTGAACGGTAATTGTGTAGTAATGAACTAACGGAGAAAAGACTCCGGACAGGCGGCGAAGGCCATATATTACCGACACAAAGAGGTTTACACTCTCAAACTAAACACAACTGCATACCAGAATAGTGATGGGGGGGGGTGTGTAAACGGGGGTGGGGTGGGGGGGATTTTCTTCCTGCCTTCGAATCATTTTCATTAAATGAACACGAAAAAGAGCTTTTTGAGAACGAGGAGCTGGTTTTGTTGTTTTGTTGAGGTGGGGGGGTTAAAAGACCCCCCCCCCTTTATGATCCAGTTTGAATGAAAAAAAGACTTTCTAGACGTTTCTTCCTCATCTCAGGCCTCTGATTGGCTCGTTGGATCAACGTTCAGGAATCCAGTTTGCGCCGTAAAAAAGAGTGGCTTTAACCTGGTCTGACAGCCCCCCCCCCTCACCAGTGGACGCCCCCCAAGCACGGACGTCCTCCTGGCTGCAGGTGCCCCCACCCACACACACACACGGCAACAACGACGCGCTATGTGGTCTGGTGAGAAGATTGAAACTTCTCAAAGGCGCCTAATGAGGAAATTAGTGCATGACTGGGCCCCGCCCCCTCGGGAAAAGTCACTATCTGGGCGGGGGGGTGACCAAATTGGTCACGGTGGTGAAAGCTTAGGTGGCCCCTCCCGGGCGCTGTGGGAAAACGCCCCCCCACAACGGGGCGAAAAGTCGCCTCTAATTTGGAGCGTGACGCTTCTGGATAATTGGTTAATTAGGGGGTGGGGGTGGGGGGGGGGTAATAAGACAGAGATTTCTTATTTTGTGGTGTAAATCTGTGAGGGGGGGTCCTACCTGGTAGGAACGGCGTCCTGAAGAGGGGGTGGAGCTGCGCGTCGAACACCGGGACCGGGAAGGTCTTGGAGTGAAGGCTGTGGAGGGAGGGGGGGCAGGAGGCTGTGAGGGAGGAGGGGGGCAGACACGTTAGACTCACCACAAACAGAATCCGGTCCGGGTCCGGGTCCGGTCCACTTACCGGTCTTGGGGGAGGGGGCCAGGATCGCGCTCACGCCGAACTTGAGGAAACCCGTTTCTTTGCTGCTCGTGCCCGAGGCTTTAGGCGTGCACGCGTCGCGCGTCACCGCGGCCGGCGCGCGCTCCGCAGGCGCGTCGCTGAACGATAAGGTGGTGGTGGCCCCGGGGGGGGCAGCAGCGGCGGTCCGGTTCAGGAAGCCCCCGGGGGGGCGGCCGATCCGCAGCAGGTCCTCCACCAGGAAGCCGGAGCGGGAGGGGAAGATGGACGGGGGGGTCCGCGGCAGCGCGGCGGCGGCGGGCCGGTACACCCCCGGGTAGAGCGCGGGGGGAGCCAGGACGCTCGGGATCATCATGGTCCCACTTTGAAACACAGAAGGGTATCCTCGGTGCTGGGGGAGGACGAGTCGAGGGGACGGCTGGAACTCCTCTGGCCTCCCCAGGCTGGGGAGAGCAGCTTTATAGAATCTGCCCCCCCTTACCCCCACGCCCCCCCCCCACGCCCTGACAGCCTCAACAATGGGGCTCCACAAAGTCCTCCACATGAGTCTCTTTCATGCCGCGGCCCCCGGGCCGCTGATTGGCCCGTTGACTCGGTTTATGATTGCATTGGACTTCATAAGCACCCCCCCCATCACCCCCCCATCACCCCCCCACCCTACAAAGGAGGCGCTCATCAATTTTGCATGTTGACCACTTTCCTTTCACTTATTTGTTTTGGGGGGGGGGGGGGGGGGGGGTAATTAAAGAGAGATCCACGCATCAAAGCGGGGGGGGGGGGGTAAAAACACGCGTGATCCGATTTTATTGGTTCCATAATTTCAAAATAAAATCCCGATGTTTTTATTCCACAAACAGATTTTAATCCACTTTAAATCAATTTCATTTCTCCTCGTTCCTGATTGGTTCCCTTTGTGACGTCACTCGTCCCAGACGTAAACAAAGCAAGAAGCGGCTCTTTTAGGTTTCATTGGATTCCCGACACTGGATTCTCAATCCGGGGCTCGTCATGGAATAATCCGATAACCGGATTGGGCGCGATCGGAGCGCGTTAACAGATGTGTTAAATCTGCGCGTTGCGCGCAGCAGAGAAGTGTGCGTCCTGCGCGCAACGCGCCGCTGATCCTGTTAACCATGAACTAACTGTCACCCTCAGCTGCGGTGGACCCCCCCACCCTTAAACAACCCCCCCTTCCCCCGGCCTTTCTCTCCTCTTTCTCGCCTCCGTGAATAAAAAGCTTTTATTTCTAAAGGTTTTGTTCTGCTGTTTTAACCGCCTGAATAAAAGTGCGTCTGTCATTTGATTTAAAACGCATTCATACGAGCGGAACCCGGGACCCGCGACCCGGGACCCGAATCAAACTCCCATTAACGCGGCTCGGAGCCGGATCGGCGTGTCCGGTGGTTCAAAAGAGGCGCAGCCAGGCGAGAAGGGGTTAACAGAGCCGCCGCGGATCAGAGACGAGATCGATTCGAATCAGAAACAGATTTTAGATTCAATCCTGATCATTTGGTCCCGATGGTTATTGAACTGGAAGGTTTTTATCCTTTATTTTATATTTAAATTCATTTATTTTTTTTAAATCGAAATAGTTTTTTAAAAGTTCTGCATCAAAAAATGTAGGATTTAAATGAAGACACGTTTATGGTGAGTTTTATTAGTATTAATATTTATTAGTATTGAATTATTATTATTATTATTATTATTATTATTATTATAAACTTTTTTTTTAATGTCAGTATTTTTGACTATTAGAGGAACATTAACTGACTATTATTTTTGGTTTTGTTCGCCTTCAGGATTCTGTTTGAATTTAAATCACATTTAGGAAAATGATGAGTTAAAAAAATCAGTTTTTATTATAAATTTTTTTATAACTATTTTTAGGCGACCCCCCCGCCCCCCCCCCCGGATTGACTCGGTGTTTCTACATCTCATCCATCAATCCGGTAATTAAAAAGGGAAACACCTCCGTGCGTAATTACGCACCCGCCGGTTCGAGTCCCTCACGGGTCCGTGTTCCTTCACTCGGAGCCCAAATCCGCTCTTTTGGGGGGGGGGGGGGGGGGGGGGGGGGGGCAGATGGTCAGCTGGAAGCGGGAGCGGCTCGCTCTGACCGGGACGAATCCGCACCGGATTCACGCGCCGCCCGGGGGCCGCCCGGGGGCCGCGCGGAGCTGCAGCGGATGAATCAGACATTAAAAGCGAATAAATGGAATATTAGCCCCCCCCCCCCCCATGATCCCACCCCCCCATAACCATCAGGTTTACATTAAGGGGGGTCGTGGGTTCGAGTCTCACCAGAAGGTTTCTGGAGTCTTCAGGATTTTAGCTCCGATTTGATCGTGTTTCTGGTTCCTCATTGATGCAGATGATCGATAATCAGTATTGATAACTGCCCCCCCTCAAAAAAAAAGATTAATAAATTCTTTTAATTTATGGTTTATTCTGTTTAATTAAAATATTTTGACAAACTTTTTTCCTCCACATTTCCGAACCGGAGGATGAACGGGGCGGGGGTGGACTGGGGGGGCGGCACCGGGGGGGTGAACCGTGAGGATGAACTCCTCCATTGTCTCGCGTGTCTTTCTGCCTCAAAAAGTGAAAGGAGCTGAGTAAATAAGCCCCCCACGCATGAGGGGGTCTGTGAGGGCCGGCCCTTTGTGCCCCCCGCCCCCCCCCGACAGGTGGTTGACTGTTTATTATTCCCTCGTTATTTATCGGGACGCGGACGCACCGAGCGGCGGACCCTCCCCGTTCCTTTCACCGGACTGGGGGAACAGATTGCACCGACTGGTCGGGAACTGGTCCACCAGTCCATCCATCTCCGCCCCATTCAGCCCCGCCCACCTCCAGGGTGGGGGGGTCAACACCCCCGAGACGCAGGAACACAGTCCGAGTGGGAGGTTTAGACGGAAATACAGTTTAAATAGGGTTTAAATAAAGTTTAGATGAAGTTTAAATAAAGTTTAAATAAAGTTTAGATGAAGTTTAAATAAAGTTTAAATAAAGTTTAGATGAAGTTTAAATAAAGTTTAAATAAAGTTTTAAGTTTAAATAAAGTTTAAATAAAGTTTAGATAAAGTTTAAGTTTCAAGAAGTTTGAATCCGGTTTAAAGTCGGTTTCTTTTTGATTTTTTTTTTCTTGAAACTTTTGAACCAAATATTCAAACTTAAATTGATTTAATTATATATAATTAAGTCACGTGGTTAGTTTTATTTTGAAAAGTGACTGGAAGTTCTCTACTTCCTGCCCAGCAGACACACCTGTCCACAGGTGACGTCTGTAAAGGAAACACCTGGAGTGCTGCTCCACGCTACAGGTAGGCCACGCGCCTCAAAAGCACACGTGCGTGCTACTTAGCAGCTAATGCTAATGCTAATGTTAATGCTAATGTTAATGCTAAAGCTAATGTTAATGCTAAAGTTAATGTTAATGCTAGGTCCGGACCCGGTCCTGACTTCCTGAACCGCGTAGGATTTCACCCGTTTGTGGACGCGCAGCGGCGTCGACCACGCCCACAAGTCACGTGACGCGTGGGAGGAGTCACTGAAAACTTTGTTCTGCCATCCTGTATGGATTAATGACGTGTTGTTGTTTTTTTTATGTCGTCGGGACCACGCCCCTCCAGGCCCCGCCCCCTCCCTGATGGGACATCCGGTCCCGCCCACCAGCCGCAGCGTCACGGTGAGTCAAAACGTATGAATATATATATAAAATTATTAAAATTCAATGATGATGATCACCTGACCACTTTGTGACGTCACAAACCCCGCCCCCTTGGGCTGTTTTATCCAATTCAATCCAAAAAAAACTTTATTTAAACAACATCAGAAACAAGAACAAAAAGAAAAGTTTGTATGTTTTGGCGGTGACGGTTTTCAGCGGCGTCTGGCGCCGCCGACCCGACGACCCGACCCGATGGGCGTGACCCGACGCCGCCCGCCAACCCGACGCCATTGGCCGACCCGACGCTGAGCGAATTAGCGGCGCGGCGGGGGCAGAGCCGGCGTGACGAGAATTAAATCGATATTAACTCCGTATTAAACACGGCCCCCCCCCTCAGTGACCCGGGGCCACGACAGCCCACAAAGCACTCTGCATGAACCCGGCTGCACCTGTCCCCCCCTGTGCCCCCCCGCCGGCGCCGCCATGGGAGTCCAACCCGACCCCCCCACTAATCGGAATTCTTTCAGACGATCTTTTTCCCGACGCGTTTCCACTTCCACGACCGGCCCCCCCCCCATTCCGGATCAGAACCGCCCCCCCCCGGACGCCCCCCCCCCCGGTGTGGGTTTATGAGCGGTTGTTGCCGTGGATGTCGAGTGGCGTCCTAATCCTCTTAAAGCGCATGTTGGTACAGTTTGCATCTCATTTTCTCGACCCCCTCCCTCTCCTTTCACAGGGGACACCCCGCCTGCTTGCGCCGCCGCTAAAGCGTTAGCATTAGCATAATCTGACAACAGCCTGCTATTGTACGCGACCTTGTATGCAAAGTTAATTGCTCATTAATACCGGACGAAACAGAAGGGGGGGGGGCAGAGGAAGCACAGAGACCCTCTGACTGGGCGTGGCCAAACTGGGCGTGGCCATGCCGGGCGTGGCCGGCAGGTGGAGCGTCACCAAACTACCTGAAAAGATATGAATCTGTTCTAATCTAATTATCTTAATTCTTTCTCCATGAGGAAAGCATCTGCTGCTCACACACACTCACACACACACACACACACACACACACACACACACACACACACACACACACACACACACACACACACACACACACACACACACACACACACACACACACACACTCATTGGATTGGTCACACAGGCTCATCAATTCCAAATGTTTCTCAGTTCAGGTTTTAATCTCATCTCCACTTGGGTTTCACGGATGGGGGGGGGGCGATATGCAGGACGCCTGCCCCGCCCTGCCCCCGCCCCCCCCAGCACCTGGCAGTCTTTTTCGCGTCATGTAAACACCCCTCCCCCCTCCTCGTGTCCCGTCTGAGGACCCAAGCGTCGCGGCGCAGCACGGAGGAGCAGCCGAGGCGGCGAGGTTGTCAACGCTGGTTTAGCTTAGGGGTTCACCCTGACGCCGGCGCCGGGTCACCAGGTCGGGACGACCCCCAGAACCTACGGGTCCAGTCGACCCCGCGACTTATGGGTCAAATTGACCCTCAGAGCCTACAGATACACAGCAGCTCCCGCGGGGGGAGCAGGTGGAGACGACGGCGGTAAACCGTAGAACCAAAGTAACCCAGAGGGGGAGGAGCTTCATCCTCAGGATTCGTCGTTTACCAGTGTGTGTGTGTGTGTGTGTGTGTGCAGCAGTAGGTATGAATGGATAAAGCAGGGCTTGGGTGGGGGCGGGGCCCCCACGGGCCCCCGCTGCCTGTTGGCCCCCGCAGCATTGACGCGGCGTTGGCCGTATAATCGGATTGCCCGGCGGCTGAAAGTGAGCCGGGTGCTTATGTCAGTTTACGTCTCGTCAAGCTGAATAATTCTCGCGGCCGGCGAGCGAAGCGGACGCTCGCCATTGAGCGCTGCTCAGGAGCGCCGGCGAGAGAAAAGAGCCTCATCGGATTCATATAGGATCCTCACTCAAGCGTTTTCAGGCATTTGCATAACAGGAGGAAACCAGTGGGCTTTTCAGAGTGTGTGTGTGTGTGTGTGTGTGTGTGTGTGTGTGTGTGTGTGTGTGTGTGTGTGTGTGTGTGTGTGTGTGTGTGTGTGTGTGTGTGTGTGTGTGTGTGTGTGTGAAGGAGCCCCACACACACGGGTTTTGGACTTGGCCTCTCCCGGCTGATCGAAGCTCGACAACAAAACGACATTTAGCGTTTTTACTCTCGTTGTCGTCTTCGCTGATGAAGGACACGCCCACTCGAAGACCTCTGATTGGTTGTTCTCTGACGTTAAAGTCAGGGGCCGTTGGGTTTGGACCTCATGTCCATCGCCTGGGGTCTCCAACTGGACCGTGGTGCGTTTGAGGAACCAGGTTCTCCTCTGTAAGATGAGGCTCCAGGAGAACCTGGACGGTCCTTCTGATTGGTCGTTGGGACTAGAACCTACAAACTAGTCCAGGAAACAGTTGTTTAATCTGCATCTGAAGGCCTCATTGTGAGGTGGTTGCTGGGTGGGGGGGGGCTCCTGGGGGGCCGGTACCAGAGGGCGGTCCTCCTCAACCCGGATGTGGAGCGTTTGCGGCATTAAGACCCTGTGAGGCGTGATCCTGTCAGGGACAGTCCGGACCCCCCAGGTCTGATTCCTGGGGCAGTCAAAGTCCTGCACCTCAAAGTCACTTACAAGTATCGGGGTCCATTGGTGTGTCCCGGCGTGTCTTGTAATTAATCCCATCATGCATTGGGGGGGATTTGATCAGCCCTAGGTGAGGTGACCTCTGCCCCCCCAGGTCTTTAACTCGGCCCTTCTGCTTGTCAGTTCTCCAAACCATCACTCGTCCGCCCCTTTCACCGTCTCCTGCAGTCCTTTTTCCCCTTTCGTCTCCCCCGCGGCCGCCCCCTGCCCCCCGCCCCCCCGTCCTCAGACCCGACTCAGATTAACGGGCGAGAGACGACTCCATCCGTCCAGATCAGAACTTTTCGTGGGTTTGAGTGCAGCTAAAGGACAAAGAACCAGGGTTGCTGTTGGTCTTTCGTGATGAACTCCTGACCAGGATGGGGGGTCAAGCCGCTCCCCCATAATCCACCTGGATGAACGCGAGCATCCAGAACCGTCACCGGCTTCCAGTTAATCTGTGAATGAGTTCTGAATCCTGTCCCACCTCCTGCTGGTGCTCAGGACTCGTCTCAGGGTGCTTCGTCGTTGGAGAGTCTTCTCAAAGACCTCTTGTTGTACAAAAGTGGACTGAAGCAGGCGCGGGGGGGGCAGGGTCACCTATAGCAGGGTGACCTCTGGTCTGCCTGGCCAAATGATAAGACTCTTAAGGTCAAGGAGAGCACAAAGGCCTGAGAGGGAGTCCTCTCCAAAGGCAACAAGTCTCCCGGGGGAATTCCAAACCTTCCGTTGCCTTGAAAACCTCTTGAGGTGAAGTCTTGAGGGCAGACGTCATCTCCTACTGGTGTGGATGGACATCAGTTCGCTGCTTGAAGACTGTGGAAGATGTAGAAGCTCAGACGGACACCATGTCCAGCGTTTGGATGGACTTGCTTTTTTTTTTGCAAGTCCATCGGTTGCCCATCGCCTTCCCGGTTGGACTCCAACAGTCTTTTCTCTGGACCAGCTTCTCGACTGATCCAGGAGACAGCAAATCGTCAGTCTGGATGACGTGTCCAACCTGGACAGACGTCCAAACTTCTCCGAGATCCCCCAGAAGACGGGTGGGAGACAATCTCCGCCGTTCCCAACTCATGAGAGGGCGATGAAGGGACGACAAAAACGCAATTAGGGCATCATGACGACCTTCCAGATTACTCAGACATATGTTCCAATTTGAATTGATTGGAGAGGGACAATATTTCAGGGATTAGACGTGACCGGCTGTGATAGGACGTCTCCTGAGTCCCGGGATCACGGCTGCATTGACATGCAAAGACCCGGAACACACTTATACTTGGAAATGAACGTCTTTACTCCTCTTTCATATGAAAATGATATTTTTTAATGACCGGCCCGGCTTAGAAACAATCGCGAGTTAGCGACAATAACGGCTTTGACAGCTAGTAGAAAACTAATTAACAGCTACCGGCCATATTTTGGCAAAGAGAGCAGGAAGACGAGCCAATGAAAGCCACGCAGTCGGAAAGCGTTGCCAGTTCTCTATTGAGGCTCATGGAGATGACAAAGAGCAGCGGCTAATTAGCAAGAAGTAGCATCTCAAGGAGGACCAGAGAAAACCCCCCATTCAGGCGGGGCTCACCTCTCACTTATGAGAACGGTTGAAGGGTTGGGGGAGGAAGGCTTGCTTGATTTAATTTGGACAGTCGCTCCTTTAATTTGGAAGGTCATTGTGTCTCGGCGCGAGATGCTATTGAGGCGAAGGCGCTGGAGTGCGAGTCAACGACCGTCCCCCTTCTGGCCGCCAGTGGAGACCTGGCCCCCGCAGGAGGGCCGAGGATGAGGAGGCCAGGGGGGCTGGGGGGGGAGGATTTGAAGTTTTAATTAAAGCACTTCTGTGTTTCTAAGCAGGCTAATTTAGCCATAGTTCTCACAAGTGTGTGAGATGATTGAAACAGAGGTTAGCTAGAGGCTCGAGGGTCTCCTATATTAGATCCATTGTGAAGGGGGGGGGGTCTTCAAGAGCCTGATGGGGCCAATAAAGAGAAAATAACAGTTGGAGACAAAAAAGACGGCTAATCAGTGGCTTTAGATTCCGTCTAGAAAAGAGACCCCAAAGAAATCTGGAGCCGAGAGCGTCCGCGGTGACGCCACGCAGTTCGGGTTTAAAGACCAGCTGAAGAAGTTGGTTTTCGTACAGATTGTGAAATAATCTGAACACCTGAGGGATTAGCATTTAGCATCAGACTAGCAGCAGCAGGGGAACAGCTTGCGGACCATTCTGACAGAAGAGAAACCTGTTTGGTTTAAATGCTGATTTTGTTTGACTTGTTCTGATCAGAGCTTGGACCCCCCCCCACCCCCCCAAGGGCCACGGATTGGGAGCAGACAAAAGTAGGGTCTGCCTGTGTTGGGGTCCCGGAGGACCGGGGGATATGCAAAGCCCCGAAACCTCAACCCCGAGCCTGAATACGAAAGGCTTCCACCATAAGGAGGCAACATTCAGCTCCTGGAAGGGTTAGAGAATGCAAATGACTGGTGTGACGTCACCGCTGGGGGGTCGGAGGGGGGGGTTAACAATCAAATAAATACACAGCGGTCAACACGTTAGCGTCACGCAGCCAGAAGGACCAACGTGGAAACAGCAAAGATGATAGAGTTGAGTTCAGGGCCGGTGGCAGACAGTGTCATTCAAACTGCTCTGTGGAAACAGGCTCCGCCCACGTCTTTGGGGGGGCGTCGACTCCCGTTCACCTCTGCTGAACAGTTCTATGCCATTCAGAGCTTAAACGGCAGCCCAGAGAATTCACAGCGTTCTGTAGATCATTTACCGTACAACTGTCATCGTAAAAATGCAAATTTATTTTATCTTAATACTTTTCAACTTCCTATCATTATTTAACTCATGGTTACCTTAACTTAACTTAACTTGTCTTATCTTAACTTGTCTTACCTTAACTTGTCTTAACTTGTCTTATCTTAACTTGTCTTAACTTGTCTTATCTTAACTTGTCTTACCTTAACTTGTCTTACCTTAACTTGTCTTAACTTGTCTTATCTTAACTTGTCTTATCTTAACTTGTCTTAACTTGTCTTATCTTAACTTGTCTTATCTTAACTTGTCTTACCTTAACTTGTCTTAACTTGTCTTATCTTAACTTGTCTTATCTTAACTTGTCTTAACTTGTCTTACCTTAACTTGTCTTAACTTGTCTTATCTTAACTTGTCTTATCTTAACTTGTCTTAACTTGTCTTATCTTAACTTGTCTTACCTTAACTTGTCTTAACTTGTCTTATCTTAACTTGTCTTACCTTAACTTGTCTTAACTTGTCTTACCTTAACTTGTCTTATCTTAACTTGTCTTAACTTGTCTTATCTTAACTTGTCTTAACTTGTCTTACCTCAACTTGTCTTAACTTGCCTTATCTTAATTTGTCTTATCTTAAATTTTCTTAACTTGTCTTAACTCGTCTTATCTTAACTTGTCTTACCTTAACTTGTCTTATCTTAATTTGTCTCATCTTAACTTGTCTTAACTTGTCTTATCTTAATTTGTCTCATCTTAACTTGTCTTAACTTGTCTTACCTTAACTTGTCTTATCTTAATTTGTCTCATCTTAACTTGTCTTATCTTGTCTTATCTTAACTTGTCTTACCTTAACTTGTCTTATCTTAATTTGTCTTATCTTAACTTGTCTTATCTTGTCTTAACTTGTCTTACCTTAACTTGTCTTATCTTATCTTAACTTGTCTTACCTTAACTTCATTTATGTTAACTTGTCTTATGTAACTTTTATTATCTTAACTCGTCTTACCTTAACTTGTCTTGTCTTGTTTTAGCTTGTTTTATCTTAACTTCTCTTATGTTAACTTGTATTATCTTAACTTGTCTTAACTTATCTTAACTTGTATTATCTTAACTTGTCTTAACTTGTCTTAACTTGTCTTATCTTAACTTGACGTGTCTTATCTTATCTAATAAATATAGAAATATATTGTAAGTGAAGCTAAACTTGATAACGTAACGGTGCACCGGCGTCACTCAGAGTGTTTCCTCCCCGTCGGTGTTCTGCTCGGTGGTTCCTGGTGATCCAAGAGAAAAGACTCGACCGGTTGGAGAACCCGGTAACTTAGTGGGTCCATCTGGTGACCCGCCACCCCCACCACACAGGACGGATTAGTTGGTTCCTGTCCTGTCAAGAGGTGTCAGATGGATTCCTCCTGTGGGCGGGAACCTGCTGACAGCAGCGGCGCTAAGTCAGGCTTTAGATAGCCATGCTAATGGTTAGCCAGACAGGATGACCAGCATCGCCGAGTCAGCACTTCTCTGTTTGACGTGTCAACAGAAGGACGTGGTCTGACGGGAAGCACTCGCTAACGGGTCTGTTCCTGCTAGCACCAGCTAATAGCTAATATCTGTTAACACACCAGCTAACACCAGCTAATAGCTAATATCTGCTAAAACACCTGCTAACATCTGCTAACACGCCAGCTAACACCTGACAACAACAGCTAATACCAGCTAACACCTGTTAACACCAGCTAATATCTGCTAACACACCAGCTAACACCTGCTAACACCAGCTAAAGCCTGCTAATATCTGCTAAAACACCAGCTAACACCTGTTAACACTAGCTAACACCAGCTAACACCTGTTAACACTAGCTAACACCTGCTAATACACTTGTTAACACTTTCAAACACCAGCTAACCCCATTGCTAACACCTGATGGGAGGTTTCGGATGATGCTAACATCCATCCGGTAGCGTTAGCCGAGCGTTAGCGGTGTGTCCGTACGCCATGAATACCCAATCAGCAGCGGCGCTCTGACAGTGATCCTCATGGAGACGTGGTTAGCCTTTTGGTGCGCCGCGAACTTTTGTTAGCATGAAAGAATTCTTTTTATTTAGAAGTGTGGAGACTTTTTTTAAGGGGGGGGGTTCAGGGGTTGTGCTCAAATCCCTAGAAAATTCAAAGTGAGAGAGGAGAGGGGGGGTATCTGGGGGTATCTGGGGGTGTAGGGGGTGTAGGGGGCGGGGGCGGGGGCGGGGGCGGGGGGGTGATGTATGGAAGCGTCAGAGTTGGAGTTTATTCACTGGTGTCTGAGGAGCTTTCAGAGTGTCTATAGGGGGGCAATCAAGCATAGGGCGAGGGGGCTTTATCTCTAAAATACAACCCCCCCACACACACTCACACACACACACACACACACACTCGCCGCTACCTGTGAGAGCCTCTCATGTGAGGCTAAGGGTGCCATTGAGGGACATGGGGGTGGGGGTGGGGGTGGGGGGGTGGGGGGAGACAGGGGCCCTGGCGGGGGGCAAACAATCCTGAGGAGTCTATCATTCTGTGCGCTGGTGTCTTTGGGCCTGAATGGAGGCAGGATGACCTCCTTCACCCCCCGTTACCACCACCGCCCCCCCCCCACCAGTTAGCATCACCTCCTGCTAACAAACGTCACCGAGAACAAAACCCAGGGAAGAGTTTTCGTTCCGTGTTCTTTTTTTGTAAGCTTTTATTTTGGGGGGGGGGGTGTGCTACACAGTCCATCTGTCCGGTCCGGATACTTCTGTCCAAGGGGGGGCTAGCGCGTTAGCTCAGCCGCTAAGTGGGGGGGGGGGGCGTTGTCAACGTTTCTATCGTGATGGTACCAAGTCGTCTTCGGGTCTCCGTCCGCCTCGTTCCGGGATGGGGGGCGTACGGGAGGCTGGCTCCGGGATGGGGGGGTACTGGAGGTAAGGCTGGGGGTACGAGGGCACCAGAAGAATACAGTCATTACCCACCCGGGGCGATCCCTCTCCGGCCCATTAGCGCCTGGCAGCCGTGACCAATCGGGTTTTGTCAGTCCTGGAGGGGTCATCCAGTGGTGGTCTGGGCCTTTTCTGTCAGCTGTCCCACAAAAACCTGGACCGGGATGGGGGGGGGGCTCGCTCCTGTCCCTCCCCAGCCTAAAAGGACTCAGTCAGGCAGGAAAGAGGAAGAGCGACGCTGAAAGGGGATTTGTGGCGACGCGGCTCGAGGGAAGCCATCGTTTAGCCACACGTGGGGGGGCGAAGGGGTCCACGGCGACCGTCCCGTTGTGGTCGTGGACCGGGTACTTCCTGTCAAGCGCCGCGTGAAATTCTCATATAGGAGATGATCCGCCGCCGCCGGCTCGATGCTAACAGGTGGTAGCGATGCTAATGATGCTAATCCTCCAACGGTTTTGTCGTGCGAATAAAAGAGTGTTTCGCTTACAGATCCTCGTGTCTAAAACAACTTTATCCGTCTAGTTTTGATGTTTTTAGCATCAAAAACTTCCCCTTCACAATCGTCACGTCGACAATGCACATTTTTATTTGTATAAATTCATTTTTTGTGCGTATAAATTCACATTTTTGTGTCAAAATTAATTTTTTGTGCGTATAAATTCATGCTTTGTGAGCATAAATTCATGTTTTGTGCATATAAATTCACATTTTTGCATCAAAATTAATTTTTTGTGTGAATGAATTCATTTTTTGTGCGTATAAATTCATTTTTTGTGCACATAAATTCATATTTTGTGCGTATAAATAAATTTTTTGTGGGTATAAATTCACATTTTTGCGTCAAAATTAATTTTTTGTGTGTATAAATTAATTTTTTGTACGTATAATTCATGTTTTGTGCGTATAAATTACTTTTTTGTGCGTATAAATTCATACTTTGTGCATATAAATTAATGTTTTGTGTGCATAAAATCATTTTTTGTGCGTACAAATTCATTTTTTATGTGTATATATTAATTTTTTGAACGTGTGAATTCATTTTTTGTGGATATAAATTCATATTCCCCTCTAGTTTGTGTTGTGTATGTTGGGCCGTGTGTGTGTGTGTTTTCTTTGTTTTTTTGGTGTGTGTGTCCAGTCCGATGTGGAATAAAAGGCCAGTTAGCCACCTAGCGGGCTGCTAATTCTCCATGTCAAATACAATGGCTGCAATTATATGGTAATCAGTGTTGGTGGCTGTTAGCGCGCCGCTGTGTGTGTGTGTGTGTGTGTGAGTGTGTGTGTCAGCCGGTCCTCAGGGAGACGGTTAGTCACGGTTTATTATGGACCCATTAGACACCCGTCCACCGCCAGGCGGAACCCGCCGGCTCGCGGGCCGCACCGCATTCAGCCGCTAACAATACGCCGCGCCAGGAAGGGAAGACAGAGTTAATCATTCTGTTATCGACGCGGCGAATGAATGAATGAATGAATGAATGAATGAATGAATGGTGACGGTGACGCTAATTTAAAACGTTTGAACGCGTAAAACATTCAAGTAAACAGTTTAAATTCGTGAAAGAACCGTTTAAACAGCATGAATTTGATTCAAAGGGAAGTATTACGAGGAGGAGCACATTTAAAATCCACCTGAACTGAAGGTAAACAGATTAATACGCGTTTTGATCCCAAATTCACAAACTTGGTAAAATTTGCGTCAGGTAGTTCTCAACATACGAACAATCAGAGATACAAACAAATGTATGGTTTTAACGGTTTTCCAGTGCTTCAAGTCGACTCTGACTGTTGTTGATGATCTTAAACTGATGGAGAGTTCCTGGATTAAATTATCAGGATTAAAGTTACCGTAAAATAATCTGGATTAAAACAATCACGTGAATCACGGTAGATATTGGAACTAAACGTACGTATTTTAATATGATTACGTTTTTATCCTGGATCTGATATTATGAGCTTTTAACGGTTTTCTAGTCCCGTATTTGTGGTGGACAGACGTTAGTCCAGAGAAACGGTCTAAACCTGTTATGTTTATCAGTTAGAGGTGGGTAGTTAGAGACGGTTAGTTGGAGACGGGCAGTCAGAAACAGTTAGAGGTGTTTAGTTAGAGATAGTTAGAGATGGTTAGTTAGAATCGGGCTGTTGGAGGCAGTTACTGTAGCTGGAGTCGGGTAGTTAGAGACAGAGAGAGAGTAGTCAGAGATAGTTAGAGACAGTTAGACCCAGAGATGGTTATGGGATGCTAGAAAAGTTAGAGATGGGTATAGTTGGAGATGGTTAGTTATAGACGGGCAGTTAGAAACGGGCAGTTGGAGACAGAGATGGGTAGTTAGAGACAGTTGGAGGCAGTTACTGTAGTTAGAGTCGGGTAGTTAGAGACAAACAGTTAGAGGCAATTAGTTTGAGATAGTTAGGGACAGTTAGAGATGGTCAGTTAGAGATGGTTAGTTAGAGATGGTCAGTTAGAGATGGTCAGTTAGAGATGGTTAGTTAGAGATGGTCAGTTAGAGATGGTTAGTTAGAGATGGTCAGTTAGAGATGGTCAGTTAGAGATGGTCAGTTAGAGATGGTTAGTTAGAGATGGTTAGTTAGAGATGGTTAGTTAGACGGTCAGTTAGAGACTTGTAGTTAGAGACAGACAGTTGGGCGGTGAGCGGCGGTTAGTTAGAGGGAGTTAGAGACGATCAGTTAGACGGGTAGTTAGAGACAGTTAGAGACTGGTTAGCAATGCTAGCGTAGCCTTCCTCTCGTCCTCCACGTCGCCCACAGACGTGTTGTTGGGGTTTAATCCTCTAGATGTGTCAGCTCTGAAGCTTGCCCTCTGCCCCCCCACCCACCCCGCCGCTCCACACCCCCCCCCCGCCACACCCACTCAGACCTCTCTGCCACCTCCCCTCCCGTCTCCTCCCTCCCCAGCAAAGCCCTCTTTGTTAACCTAATGTGCTTTTACCAGTTGCTTTCTGCCAGCGAGACATCTGCTGTGTGCAACCAGTCAATATTGTGGGACCAGTTCAAAGCGGCCAGTTCATTATCTGTGTCAGCTTAACAACCCAAGGTAGAGGCCTGGGGGGGCCGGGGGGGCACACAATGTAGCAGGACACAATGGAGGCCTCATTAACCAGTGATTTATCATGATGGGATGCCCAGTTCAACCTTTGCCCCCCCCGACACACACACCAGTAAAAAAAGAGATTCCATTGTGGGGGGGGGTACAATAGTGTGTCGTCTGCGTAAAACAGAACAAAAGTCAAACTGTTCTAAACTTTCCTTTCATTCCGTCGGGTTTTCGTTGTTTTTTTTCCGTTAAACTCCGCCTCCCGCTCTCAGTTTGGTGGCGTGAGGCGGAGCTTATTAAACATAACACGCCATCAGATTGACGGCGTGAAGACGAGCCCCGCCCCTTTCTCCTGTCGGCGTGGAGGTCATGATGATATCATACGTGTTTAAAAGCCGCTAAAGACGCTCCATGCATGCATGTGCAGCCAGATCACGGCCCCCGTCTTCACCCGCCCCCCCCGGCGTGACCCCCCCAGCCTGACCCCCCCCACATAAAGGCTGTATAATGAGCGTTTAATGTATGGCTTCTCAAAACGCAGTGAAAGGCGAATATTCAACGCGGCCCATGTGGCGGTTTGTAAAGCCGCCGCACCGGGGACACGCCCCCTTTTACTCCCCCCCCCCGAATCCATTTGCCTCTATCAATCCTAAGGGGGGGTCGTGGATAATGTACCAGCCAGGGTTTGTAAACCGTTTTGTTAACAATGAAAGAAAAGAGACGCCGGCGCCGGACGGAGAACCGGCCAGAAGGTGTGAAAGAGGGACACATGGGGGGGTGTGGCCTTTGTGGACGGCCACACCCCCCCGGACCATCCCACCCTCCCCCAGGTCCATCCCACCCCCCTCCTCCATGAAGGCCTGCATCCGCCCAGTTGGGTCCAGTCCTCTCTTCAGTCACACCACCTGCCTCCACCATTCTTCACAACACACACACACACACACACACACACACACACACACACACACACACACACACACACACACACACACACACACACACACACACACACACGGGTTCAGTTCCAATCATCTCGGCGTCTCCACGGCGACGTGATGCTCTGATGCGGCGTAACTTTTATGATAAAGTCTCCTTGTTACCGTGACGACAGACGTCTTGTTTCCAATCAGCCGTCGCCATGGAAACCGGATGTTGCGTCCTGATGCTCCAGTTCTTTAAATGTAACTACATAAAATAAACCACTTGTATTTCGGCCAATCAGACGACAGAACCCGCCCATCGGCGGCGTCGGTTCTCCAGCAGGAACCTGTTCCTTCATGTTCTCCATCCTGATCTCATCAAACCCCCTTTAGCCCTGGGTGGGGGGGGGGCTGGACTCCACGGTCCCACGGGGGCCCCTTAGGTCCCCACGGGGGCCCCTCAGATCTCCACCAAAGCACCCATTACTGGATCATAAGCTCCAGAAGCTGGACAGGAACCCCCACAAGACCCCCCCCATCGGGGCTGATTTGCAACATAAGCGCCCCCTGTGATTGCCCATTAGCCCCGTGCTGACGGGGACTAGCGGGGGCTAGCGGGTAGCATGTGTAGCGCTAACTAGCCGCTGTGCTGTGGGTGCGTCCCCTAATTGGCGGTGAGGGGTATTAGCAGAAGAGGTGGCTTCTGGGAATTGATGCTGACATCTGATCTGATGTCCACTTAGCCTGAAGACGGGCCTGAGCCGGCGCTGACAGGGGGTGTCCCCTGGGGGGGGGCTTAGCGGCTGTGATGGACGGGTGGTTGTGATGAAAGCTGGTTTCAGATCAGAGTTTATTCCGTTTAGAGACGTTAAAACGTTAAAACATCAAATAAGATGATTTAATATGAAGTCACTGCAGTGGATCAATAAACTAATAATCAGCATCTCTGTAAACAAAATGATTTTACAATGAAAATCCTTTTTTATAAGAAATAATTATAATAAAAACAGGATTCCTCACGTATCGGTGCTTCAAGATGCATTTTTGGTGAACCAGTTAGTTATTCTGGTAATAAAAATTAAATTAAAATATATGCAAACATGACAAACAACAAGTTTAATGGAATAAATTCTGTTTTTTATGCACAAAATCAAAATAATTAAATTCAACAAAATTTTGCAATTCAAAAGTTTAGAAAGTTAACTTTTATTTTCTGCTAGTAAAAATATTATTTCTATGGAATAAATTCAAAACCATTTAAATTAAATCATTTAAATTAAATTAAACTCAAGTTTATCAATAAAAGAACACATTATTGTTATCATTACTATAATAATACTAATAATAATAATACTAATATAATGATAATAATAATAATAATAATAATAATAATAATAATAATAATAATAATAATAATAATAATAATAATAATAATAATAATAATAATAATAATAATAATAATATTTTCAGCTATTGGCTGACAGCATCCAGAAGTGCGTTACGTTCCTGAGCTCAGGGAACGTAACGCACTTCCTTTTGTGGAAGCTAAAAGTGTTTTAAACAGTCTGTCAGAGTGTTTTAAAGGTAATACAGACAGAAGGTGGTTTAATATCAGTATGGGGGGGGTCAGAAACGTTTAAATTACCGTAAATAATAAAATAAATAGTTTGTTGCTATATCGCAGAATTTAGTTTTTCACGGGTGGTCCTGGAACGCATTAACCGCGAGTAACGGAGGGACTAATGTATATGATATATAATATATATAGAATATATATGTACTTCTACGTGAAAGAGTGAACAAGCCAATCAATAATAATAACCCTAATGGTCACATGACCTCACAAACACAAGAAGAGACGTTTGAGACGTTTTATTTTCAACATTCCTTCATATTACCTAGGTATTACTACAGGTATGACTACAGGTATTACTACAGGTATTACTACAGGTATTACTATAGGTATTACTACAGGTATGACTACAGGTATTACTACAGGTATTACTACAGGTATTACTACAGGTATTACTACAGGTATTACTACAGATATTACTACAGGTATTACTACAGGTATGACTACAGATATTACTACAGGTATTACTACAGGTATTACTACAGGTATTACTACAGATATTACTACAGGTATTACTACAGATATTACTACAGGTATTACTACAGGTATTACTACAGATATTACTACAGGTATTACTACAGGTATTACTACCGGTATTACTACAGGTATTACTACAGGTATTACTACAGGTATTACTACAGGTATTACTACCGGTATTACTACAGGTATTACTACAGGTATTACTACCGGTATTACTACAGGTATTACTACAGGTATTACTACAGATATTACTGCAGGTATTACTACAGGTATTACTACAGGTATTACTACAGGTATTACTACAGGTATTACTACAGATATTACTACAGGTATTACTACAGGTATTACTACCGGTATTACTACAGGTATTACTACCGGTATTACTACCGGTATTACTACAGGTATTACTACAGGTATTACTACCGGTATTACTACAGGTATTACTACAGGTATTACTACCGGTATTACTGCAGGTATTACTACAGGTATTACTACAGGTATTACTACAGATATTACTACAGGTATTACTACAGGTATTACTACAGGTATTACTACAGGTATTACTACTGATATTACTACAGGTATTACTGCAGGTATTACTACAGGTATTACTACAGATATTACTACAGGTATTACTACAGGTATTACTACAGATATTACTACAGGTATTACTACAGGTATTACTACCGGTATTACTACAGGTATTACTACAGGTATTACTACCGGTTTTACTACAGGTATTACTACAGGTATTACTACCGGTATTACTACAGGTATTACTACAGGTATTACTACCGGTATTACTACAGGTATTACTACAGGTATTACTACAGATATTACTGCAGGTATTACTACAGGTATTAGTACAGGTATTACTACAGGTATTACTACAGATATTACTACAGGTATTACTACCGGTATTACTACAGGTATTACTACAGGTATTACTACCGGTATTACTACAGGTATTACTACAGGTTTTACTACCGGTATTACTACAGGTATTACTACAGGTTTTACTACCGGTATTACTACAGATATTACCACAAGTCTTACTGAACGGTTTTTTTAGTTTTTATATTTTACTATTGGCTTCTACCGTATATAATCTGTTGTTACTTTTGGGATGCACACATTTTTCTTGAAGCGCATCCCAGGGATGCACTACTTTCTGGAGGTACCATGAACATTGTATATGTGTGTGTTACATGTGTGTGTTCTATGTGTGTGTGTTTCTGCTGCCTGTGGTCCTCAGATCGCGGCCCTTCCTCCGGGTGTGGTCCCTCAACAAGGCTAACTAATCAACCCCGGAGCCCCCGACCCTTTGGCAGCCGACTGAACACGCTGGACGGTGTTTGCTCAGGGTGATTAGTTTGGATAGTGTAGCGAAGGTCCAGAGACGGCCCCGGGGCCGGGGTCTGGGGGCCCGGGGCCGTCCTTTATCTCCCGTCTCTGCTACAAAAGAAAGAACTGGAGAGAGAAATTAGAGGATCAGAGCCGCCGGCTCTAAGCTAACAGACGAGCTAATGGAGCGGCCGCCGGCTCCGCCCCCCCAGACTATTAGCGGAGCGAGGGAATGTAGCCCGTCAATGCTAAAGCTGGCTAATCCCTTACACACACACTGGCCTCACACGGGGCTGATGGGTAATCTGACACCACCCAGGCAGTGGGAGAACGTTCAGCGGCTAACGCTAACAGCTAACGTCTAGGGAAACCAGGATGAAACTTCTCCTGATGGAGGAAGATGAAGGAACCTTTATTCTGGAAGTTTTCCTCACCTCCGTCAGCCAATCAGGGAGCGGCTCTGGTTCCCAACAGCTGGCTGATATGCTAATCCTGGTTGTTGGGAGGAGCACTCTGGGCTTATGAGGGATTAGCGCTTGTTAGCCGGCCCTGACTCCCTGCTGGGCTAGCGCGCTAATACAGGTGTTAGTAAACTGGCATTAGCCTCCAGCTAATTAGCTTCCATTCAGCTAGCCTTTGTCCCGCCGCTCGGCCATTTGTAGCTCTGTTTGCTCATCGGCAGGGAGGTCCGAGGGCTGTGGTGGGTCCGCCATGATCCCAGGACCCCCCCGTCCCAGCATGCCTCTGGGCCACAGAGGAAGAGGAGGAAGAGGAGGAAGAGGAGGACCGCTATCATCAGATGGTGTCCTTCCATCCAGCAGAAAGTTGTTCCCACCATCAGAACCAGAACAGGATCCTGAACCAGAACCAGAACTACAACCAGAACAGGATCCTGAGATGATCCAGAGGGAGGATGAAGAAACATACGGAACAGGACCAGAACTAGAACCAGAATCAGAACTAAAACCAGATCCAGAACCAAAACTAGAACCAGATCCAGAATCAGAACGGGAACCAGATCCAGAAACAAAACTAAAACCGGATCCAGATCTAGAACCAGATCCACAACTAGAACCAGATTCAGAACCACATCCAGAATCAGATCCAGAAGCAAAACTAGAACCAGATCCAGAACTGGAACCAGATCCAGAAGCAAAACCAGATCCAGAACTAGAACCAGATCCAGAATCAGTACCAGATCTAGAACCAGATCCAGATCCTTCAGATCCAACGTGTTTCTTCCCTGGGTCCAAATGTAATGTTTCCTGACCCATGAATCGTTGAAGTCATCCCGTTTACTAAACCTTGCAGCCTTCAGCCGATTGGCTGATCCCCGATCGTGTATTGATCACTGATCAGGTGATCAGATGAGAATCCTCTGACCTGAACACATGAAGCGTTTGTCATGGGTTTGAATCTGCGGTCCAGGAGACGTCCACCTGACGTGGACCTTCGGACGCTGTGACGCTCTGGTCTGATTGTGGGCCCCCCCCAGCGGTCGGTCTGATTGTGGGACCCCCCCAGCGGTCGGTCTGATTGTGGGACCCCCCCAGCGGTCGGTCTCCTGACATTCTGTGTTCAAAGGCCTCATTAAGCTTCATCCTTCACAAAGAGGAGCTTTAAGCAGCAAACAGACCCGATGGAGGAACTCAAACAGAACCTCTAAGAGGCTTTGGCTCTGGACCCTTTAGACCGGAGTTCCCAGTTTGCTCCTGGGAAAGTCCCCCCACCCTCAGGACGTGTCTTTTATCTGTGGGACGACGAGTGGAAACCGATGAGAATTAAATCTGGACCAGAACCAGAACCCTTCAGAGAGTTCTGGTTCTGGTCCGGCTTCAGGACCAGGGGAGACCCCGTAACGACACGCCAAAAAAAATATTCTAATTTCGAATTGATTTATGGTCAGAATCGGTACCGTTAAAGTTTATCCAGTCACTTATTCTGGAAATAAAAATTAAATTACAGTAAAAAGTGCAAATATGACAACCAACAGTGCACGATGAAATAAATGATGAAATAAATAAAGCTTTTAAAAATACGTTTGTATCCACAAACTCTAAATAAATTCAACAGAATGGTGCAATTAAAAAAAAATTCAAGTTTATAAAATTAACTTTTCTTCTGTTGATAAAAATATTGAGGTTTCTTTAGAATGAATTCCAAACAATTTAAATGAAATTATTTAAATTAAATTCAACACAGGTTTATCAATAAAAGTAAATAAATAATAATAATAAATATAAAATAACTAAATTAATAATAGTAATAAAAAAATAAATAATATTATTATTTTTTCAAAATTTTTCTTATCCACTTTTGGGTCGTGACACACCAGTTGAGAATCCTACAAAAGTGGATTCGTAGTATAAGAGAAAAACAACTTTCTATCGCGAAAGAGCAGAAACCACGCTCTGCTCTGATTGGTTGCCTGACAGACGTTTGTCCCGCCCCCGCCTTCTGATCTGGGCTTTAAACCAAGCTGCTTCTTCTGCTCCAGGTTCCATAAATGCATTGTATGAACTAATGAGATCAGATAAAGAACATGTGACCCATGCTAGCGGCGGCGGTTAGCGATAGCGTGGCCAGATGTGAGCGGAGGTCTTATCTCTACCTGCTGGGATCTGCAGATATCCCACAATCCCTCTGGAAGCCACCTTTAGAGGCTCCGCTAATCTGTTTGCTCCTTTAATGAGCTCATTGTCGGCAGAGGAAAGCGGCTCTGATACCCGGCTTCACCGCTGGGGGGGCTCCAGTCTGAGAAGAAGTTGTTGCTTTAGTCCACATGTGTCAAATTCATTGGCCCGGGGGCCAAATGTGGCCCTCCACATCATTTTATGTGGCCCGCGAGAGCATAAAAGGTCAGAGTCTAAAAATAAACAGGTCAAAAGTTTTGTTTGACCAAAACTACATTTCCCACAATGCAGTAGCTCATTTTAACTTACAAACATAGTGAACAAAGTTAATGTCCTAACTTGTGTCTGATGTTATTTTTCTTTATTGATTGATAGTTTGATCCTTGATTGATGGAGTTCTGTGGGTTTAATAACCTGACAAATGAAAAGGATTCATGTTAGAACAGAGAAACAAACAAACGTTACAGTTGGTACTTATTCAAGTTACAAACTATTATGTTTGTAACTTGAATAAGTACTATAATGTTTGTAGTTTGTAACTTATTCAAGTTACAAACTACAATCAGTTATTCACATTATAGTTTGTAATTATTCAAGTTACAAACTATAATGTTTGTAACTTAAATAAGTAATAAATTCAGAGTTACCATTAAGGAGTAGTTACAATTAAGTTACATTACATTTAGTTACATTTAGTTACATTTAGTTACATTTAGTTACATTTAGTTACATTTAGTTACATTTAGTTACATTTATTAGTTACATCTGGCCCTTTAAGGACAGCCGTGGTGCTGATGATGTTGAACCTCAGTGTAAATCAGTTTGACATCCCTCATTTAGAGGGTTAGCTCTGAGCTAGCCAACACAAAGTCATTATTATTGTTAAAGACGTGCTATGGAGGGTTAGCATTGGGTTAGCACATACGCTGATGACTCCAGACTAACTGTACGATGATAAACGTTCTGACAGCCTCACATCTCAGGTACCATCGACCCGGCGTCTCGTCAGATGTTGCCCCCTCTAATTGAGCTAATCCCCACTTCAGTATCAGCGCCGTCCCCTGAGGTGTGGCCCTCCACCGTCCCGGCTTAAGGCCCCCGGCCCCTCTGTGACTCATGTGGCCTGTAAAGCTGTTTATTGGGAGACAATGGGCAGCAGATTGTGCTGTCAGGCTCCATTAATATCCATCATTAGCATCACACTCCACCGTCTGTGGAGACTTAAGCCGTGTGTGTGTGTGTGTGTGTGTGTGTGTGTGTGTGTGTGTGTGTGTGTGTGTGTGTGTGTGTGTGTGTGTGTGTGTGTGTGTGTGTGTGTGTGTGTGTGTGTGTGCATACATGTTGTTTCCTTGTGTGTACTTGTTTGTGTGCATGTTTCTTCAACAAGGCTCTTACTGTGACGGTTGTGACCTTTGACATGTCAGGCCCTGCTGAGTTAGCGTGTACTTGTTGTCACATGAACGCGGAGGCGTGTCAAACGGGATCGGGCGCACATGTTCAAACTTGTACTTTTATTTAGTAATACACTCTCATCCCGTGGCCTAGAAGGCCGTAGGGGTGACATGATGGATGCTGGGGCAGTCAGGGATGTCCAGTCCAGTCCTTGGTGTCCATCCAGGCCTTTGTCTGCCTGCCTCTGCTTCACTTTATAAGCCATGGAGGAGGGTGGAGGGTACCAGTGACTGGTAGTCTGGTCTCCACTGGGGGGCTGATGGTGTTGCTCCTCCACATTCTGCTCAGCCTGGTCATGGCTGACGTTGCTATGCCAATTCTTGTTTTTTATTTCTTTCGTGGAGCTTCCATCTCCACTCACAAAGGACCCGAGGTATTTGAAGTCCTTTACTTGATCCAGTGTTTGCCCGGTCAGTCTCATGCTGGTTGATGTTGGATGGTTGTAGCTGTTGACCAGAATCTTTGGGGCCACTGCTTCGTTTCCCAGATCCTTTAGCAAATGTGAGTCAGTGCTTTAATTGACTCTTTCCCTCCGTATTTCCAAAGTTCTGCAGGAACGTTATTGATGCCTGGTGATTTTACGGTTTCCACACTCCCAACAACCTCCTCCACTTTAGTTTGGAGTCTTGGCGTGTCTTCACATCCGCTGCTGGACTTTGTGACGCTGATAAGTATGTTTGGGTCTGGTGTTATTGCAAAGTTGTGAAGTTCCTTACAGTATTCAGTCCATCTCTTGGTTCCCGCTGCTTTTTCAGTTACAGCGGTACCTCTACTTATGAAAATAATTGGTTCTGGAAGAAATTTCGTAAATAGAAAATTTCGTAAGTAGAGACGCGTTTTCCATGCAAATGCCCTAATCCGTTCCAAACCCCAAAAATTCCGACATAAATGTTTTATAAAGCATAAAAATGCATCAAAGCATGTAACAAATACATGTTACGATTAGATTATTACACAATAAATGAGAGTTGTGTGTAACGTAAAAAACAAAGAATAGAATAAAGAATAATAATGATGGTCATTAACCTTTTAACTGCTGTCCTCATTGTTTTTTGCCCTCTTTGGTTCATGCCCTCTTGCCCCCCCATGAACAACAGAGTGAATTCCAGTCCTCCTCCTGACCTTCTCCAACCACCCACGCGACGCCTTAAACTCCTTAAACTTCCTCTTGTTTTAATAACGTGGTGATTGTAGATGCATTACGGCCATATTCTTTGGAGAGATCAACCAAACGCATCCCTTTTTCAGGCTTTTCTATCATCTCTTGATTTGTTTGTACGGACAAAAAAACTCTTCTTTTCTTTTCCTCTTTTCTCCGTCACGTTCTTGGGGTCCATAGTGAATACTCTAAAGTTAATATATTTACGTAAAACTATCAGAACACCTCACGGGTCGAGGGCCGAATGACGAGGACGCTGCATAGACACCTATCTAGCTCCACACAGAGGTCCCTCTTGGCCAATGGGATGCCAGGATGCTAGGTAATAGCCAATGACAGAGCAGCTATAAGAATGTTGCGTTCAGGAACCTGTGGGAGCTGCGAGTATCAGCCCATACTGTGTTTTTACATTTTGTAAATCGAAATTTCTTTCATAAGTAGAGGCGATATTTTCCTGCTGAGAAATTTCGTAAGTAGAAAATTTCGTAAGTAGAGACATTCGTAAGTAGAGGAACCGCTGTACCACTGGTTTTGTGTGGAAACAACGTGTTGGCCACGGTGAGCCTATGGTCCAGGAGGTTCAGTCCTCTGTCGTTTGTTTCATCCAGCCCAAAACGGCCTGCTGCCCCCCCCCCCCCCAGTGCTCATATGCATCTGTGCCCATTTTGTTGGGGCTTACACTTGAATGATGGTGATGTTCATGGGCTGTGCAGCGATCCGGATGCTGATTGGCCCACTGGATGTCGGCGTGCAGCTGATGACTGAACTGGTTTTCTTTTTGTTGACAGTACAGCCGACTCCACGCTGGCGTCTGGAATCCTCTCCACTGTCACACATCTTCTGGCCTTCTTCTGTCGCGGTTTCGCCACAGCTGGTCCACCTGACCTCGGCCAATCCCAGGATGTCCCACCCATACCTGTCTAGTTCATGGGTCGCTCCTCACGTTCCCACAGGCACACAGTGTGCGAACACACCGATAACCAATAATGGTGTCTTCTTTGGGAGGCTGTGCGATGGCGATAATTTTGTCCCAGTAGCAATGTAGCTGCGACCGTGTCACCCTCAAAGGTACCACCTCTCCCTTACACACCCCATACACCACTTAGTAATACAGGAAGTCCTCAAAATACAAACATCCGTAGATACGAACAAATGTGCTTCACCATGTCCGACTATCACCCTTCAGTTCCCCTTTCTGCCACAACCCCCACGGGGGCAGCACTGCTGCGTTCACACAGCTCCGCCACTCGCCCCCCTTGTTTGTTGTTGTCTCTGTTAGCATCTCAGGCTTTGGATACTTTACTGTTTATCATGATGCTAAAGCTAAAGCTAGTGTAGATAGTGGTGACCATCTCTGATGACAACTGACTCTGACCAACAATAACTCCTCCCTCCTCTTCCTTCACTCCAAAGCTAAGCTACATGCTACATGCTACATGCTACATGCTACATGCTACAGTAGCTACAGTGGATCATCAACAGGGACTCTGACTGTCGATCTTAAAAGCTGGTGGAGAGTTTGTTTAAGTGTTCGTCTTTTTCTCAAGGATTAAATTATCAGGATTAAAGTTTACTGTAAACTAATCTGGATTAAAACGATCACATGAATCACGAGTGACGCTTATTGGTAGATATTGGAACTACGTACGTGTTTTTTAATATGATTACAGTACATGTTTTATTCTGGTTTATTGTACAGAAACATGATTCATGAGCCTCTAAAGGTTTTCTAGTGATTTCTAGAGTCCAGTATCTGTGGTGGACAGACGTTAATCCAGAGAAACGACCTCAACTAGACTTTATGTTTAAACTGACGTCTAATCAGAACGACTGAACTCTAAACGACCTGAACCTGGATTATATTATGGGATGTTTTAATGTCTGGAATTGTTTCTGGTCAGTCTGAGGGATTACTTTAGTATTTAGAGTAGTAATGAGATTACTATAGTATTACAGTAGTAATGAGATTACTTTAGTATTTACAGTAGTAATGACATTACTTTAGTGTTTACAGTAGTAATGACATTACTTTAGTATTTACAGTAGTAATGACATTACTTTAGTAATTACAGTAGTAATGACATTACTATAGTATTTACAGTAGTAATGACATTACTTTAGTAATTACAGTAGTAATGACATTACTTTAGTAATTACAGTAGTAATGATATTACTTTAGTAATTACAGTAGTAATGACATTACTTTAGTATTTAGAGTAGTAATGACATTACTTTAGTATTTACAGTAGTAATGACATTACTTTAGTATTTACAGTAGTAATGACATTACTTTAGTAATTACAGTAGTAATGACATTACTATAGTATTTACAGTAGTAATGACATTACTTTAGTAATTACAGTAGTAATGACATTACTTTAGTAATTACAGTAGTAATGATATTACTTTAGTAATTACAGTAGTCATGACATTACTTTAGTAATTACAGTAGTAATGACATTACTTTAGTAATTACAGTAGTAATGACATTACTTTAGTAATTACAGTAGTAATGACATTACTTTAGTAATTACAGTAGTAATGACATTACTTTAGTTTTTACAGTAGTAATGACATTACTTTAGTAATTACAGTAGTAATGACATTACTTTAGTTTTTACAGTAGTAATGACATTACTTTAGTAATTACAGTAGTAATGACATTACTTTAGTAATTACAGTAGTAATGACATTACTTTAGTATTTAGAGTAGTAATGACATTACTTTAGTATTTACAGTAGTAATGACATTACTTTAGTATTTACAGTAGTAATGACATTACTTTAGTAATTACAGTAGTAATGACATTACTATAGTATTTACAGTAGTAATGACATTACTTTAGTAATTACAGTAGTAATGACATTACTTTAGTAATTACAGTAGTAATGATATTACTTTAGTAATTACAGTAGTCATGACATTACTTTAGTAATTACAGTAGTAATGACATTACTTTAGTAATTACAGTAGTAATGACATTACTTTAGTAATTACAGTAGTAATGACATTACTTTAGTAATTACAGTAGTAATGACATTACTTTAGTTTTTACAGTAGTAATGACATTACTTTAGTAATTACAGTAGTAATGACATTACTTTAGTTTTTACAGTAGTAATGACATTACTTTAGTAATTACAGTAGTAATGACATTACTTTAGTAATTACAGTAGTAATGACATTACTTTAGTAATTACAGTAGTAATGACATTTAAATGACCTCAGATTGAAATTTAATAACGATTTACGAACAATTCAACTTACAAACAACCTCTAGGAACCAGTTGTGTTTGTATGTTGAGGACTTCCTGTATGCACATGCAGATGAGGAAACCGTCTCCAGTGACACTGAATATCAGGCTTTCATCGACTCTTGCAGTAAAAGCTAATCAATAATCAATAACAGGTTAACAGGCTAACAGGTGGGGGACCGTTGGACTTCCTGTCCACCGGCGTGTCGCCGTCATTTCCGTCCCCGTTCCTTCATCTCTGACGGGAACTTTGCAGAAAGACATCAACCGTTGCGTAACCGTAGCGACGGAATCAAACTGTCTGATCCCAGCATCCTTTAGTGCGAGCTGATCGATGGACAGACGCTATTGATCGCTGAACACTATTGGTATTTCCACCTCCGGCGGCGGAGCTGAAAGGGAATGGAACAACGTTTGTGCCACGCCACCGCGGAGGCATTAGCCTCCGTCCTGCCACTTCTTGTCCGATCGATGCGGGGGACAATGGCCCCACAGGTGTGACGGACAGGAGCGCAGCGGCGGCCCTCCTCCCTGCGGCTAGCCCCAATTAGCGCCCACGGCTAGCGGACAAAGGAGCGACATTTGAAGGCGTCTTCCTCCTGTCTCTGTCGGCTGACGGCCTGGAGGAGCGTCCCGGCGCCATCGTGTTCCGCCAACGCGGGTCGATGCCGTGTGCTCGCCGTGGCGGTGGGGGGGTCCGAACATGGGGCGTTGATGAATTCATTGCATGTGACTGGAATGGCTGTCTTTGTGTGGGGGTTTGTGCTAATGAAACCCCCCGACGCGCCGACTAAAGCCAGACGTCTTTCAGCGTTGGCCCCGTCTCCTCAGCCAATCAGACGAGAGCTGCCATCCAGAAAGCTGTCAACCCGTTCACACGTTAAATATTAGCTGCTTCCTGGTGGAAGTTTAACACGTTTATGACTGTTATGCCTCAGGTGTCCCTAGAGTTCACCTGGATTAAGACACACCCAGGGATTATCGGTTCTGAGGTGCGGGAACTTCACGTTCCTGTTCTGTTGCTATAGATACAGACCTCCAACACTCTTTAGTCCATAGTTTTTTTGCAGCTCCAGATGCAATAATAATCTAGAGTCATAGTAATAATATAGTAATAATCTATAGTTATAGTAGTAATACATTAATAACCTGTAGTCATAGTAATAATATACAGTAATCCCTCGTTTATTCACGTTTCAGGATGCAGGCTTCACTACGTCGTGGATTTTTAGTAGGTAGTCACGTGATACCATACGAGCATCCTATTGGCTGACAGCATCCATGTATTAACACTTTTCTTTAATAGAAAAGTGTTTTAAAGCATTGGAAAAGGTAATACACATAGAAGGTGTTTTCATATCAGTGTGGGGAGGGTTCATAAATGTTTAAACTACTGTAAATAATAAGACAGATAGTTTGTAATTATATCGCGGAATTTTGTTTTTCATGGGTGGTCTAGGAACGCATTAACAGCGAGTAACGAGGGATTACTTTAGTAATAATCTAGAGCATAATAGTTAATATAGTAATTAGCAATAATACAGTAATAATCTGTAGTCATAATAGTAAATGTAGTAAAATAGTAATTTCGGATAAATAAATTCTATCTATCTATATATCTGTCTATCTAGTATATATTCTTGTATATGAATATTAAATTAATAAAATATGTAAAATATAGACATACACACATATAAAATATAATATATAACATAATATCTATAAAATAAAATATAAATATCCTATTTTTAATTTTTGTTTAATTTGACACTTATTTTTTGTGATGCTGTGAAACTTAAAAATGTTTTATGTCATAATGAAGAACCAGTACAAACTGGTCCAAGATTCTCTTCCTAGAATCAACATCAACATCAACAAGTCCTCCTTTGCTGGAAACTGGCCTTCAAACATAACTTTACCCTCATAATTCTTCAATTTGGAATAACAGGTAGATTTTGTTAAAGAGAAAATCTTTGTGTTTTGGCGACTGGTTGGAAAAAGATATCTGGTCTGTTGTACGTTTAATGGACTCAGAAGGAAATCTTCTGAATTACACTGATTTTATTAACAAATATAACATTAATTGCACCAGACAACAATACTTGGAAATTACAAGAGCAATCCCTGATGCAATGTTGAATACAATAAAAGGTATGCTATAATATGATAAAGTAATTCTGTCTTTGCCCTTACCTCTTATTAATGATCTAAACTTCACAGAAAAGAATTGTACAAACTAAATTATAAGAGGTGCTGTCACAAACAAACTTTTTCCCCTCCTACTGAAAAGGAGAAATATTTTGCAACAGTTTTCAGAAGATCAGATTACAAAAATCAGAACTAGATACCTTTCCCTTCCAGTTTTGCCCAAAACTAAAGAAACTCATCTGAAGATAATAAATGATATTTACCCACGTAATGAATTTATTAGACAGAGATTTAAGTTTGAGAAAACCGACTGTACATTTTGTGAATCTCAAACTGAATCTTTTTTTGAGTGTGAATATGTGAAAACATTTTGGAGATCTTTCCAAAACTGGATATCTGAAAATGATTCAAATTCACCTAATTTAAGTTACGATGTTATTAAATTTGGTGTTTTACTGGAGGATAGAAAAAGGGAAAATGTATATAATACCATAATTATTCTGGCCAAACAACATATACACAAGTGTCGTTTTATGAAAATGAGACAATTATTTTGTGTTTACATAAATGAATTAAAAAACTTCAAAAAATCACTGAAGTACATTAAAACCAAACAAGCACTAAATTTAATAGACTATATAAATAAATTAAATAAATTAATTTTTCTTAAAAATTTCTCTTCCTAGAACTGGACTGCGCATGCGCACTCAGTGCCGCTGTCTCCAGGACGTGACGTCAGTGTTGCGTTCAGGCCTTATAGTAAATAAGTAAACCACCAACAAACATCCGTGTCGTCAGTCGGGCGCTCCCTTTGTGAAGCCACACCTCAGCGCGGGGGCACGTGACGTCACCAGGAAGCGTCGCTGTGCCCCTCCCTCCGCTGCTATGTGATGGCCCCGCCCGAGCGGCCCGGTTCCGCCCTGGGAGCAGCAGCGGGGCTGGTAGCGGTCCTGGTTGTCGTCACCGCGGCGGTTCTGGTTTACCTGGAGGACCCGGATCCGGCTACACCCGCCAGGTGAACGCCCGCGAGCGTAAGCACGTCGCATTAGCGTTAGCACGTCCCGTTAGCGTTAGCATGTGTGCTAAAACGCGCTAGTTTAGACGTTAGCGTGAAGCGAGAAGAGCAGGTGACGTCACACCGGAAGTAGGAGTTCTGTTGGTTTTATTTTGATATTTTATCAACAATAAAAGCATGAATATAAACATGAAACACTTTAAATGTTCTTTGTTAAACTAATTCGTGCTAACTGCGCTAGCCTGCTAACTAGCCTGTATGCTAAGCAGCATGGGGGACGTGAAGGCCCTGGAGGAGAACTTCCGGCTGCAGAATAAGAGCTGCTTCATCCTGGGGGGGTCGGGGGAGACGGGGCAGCTGCTGCTGCAGGAGGTCCTGGGGAGGAGGCTGTTCTCCAGGGTCACCCTGATCGGCAGGAGGCCCCTCAGCCTCCAGGAGCCCGAGTCTGGGGAGCTGGTGAGTGGGTCTGTGGGGCGGGGCGGGACCAGGACCAGGATGGGGGGGTTGACCCGGTCTCTGCTCCCCCAGGTCCAGGAGGTCGTGGACTTTGAGAAGCTGGAGGAGTTCGCTGCCGCCTTCCAGGGTCACGATGTGGGCTACTGCTGTCTGGGGACCACCAAGGCCAAAGCTGGAGCCGTAGGTCCACCCCCCCCCCCAGCCCGGTTCTGTGTTCACGAGTCAGCAGGGCCTCTAGACCTCCTGGTTCTGACCCACCAGAACCAGGAGGTTTGAGACGCTGTTCTCCAGATCCAGACTCCTGAGGAGCCAGAAGCTGGAATCTGGATCTGGACCCAGTTAATGGGTATGGATCAGATTCAAGGATCCCAGGTCTTCTGGAACCAGAATCTGGAGACTGAATATTGATCTGGACCCAATCCAGATTCAGATTCAGTTCTTCTGGAGACACTTTCACCTGATCCAGATTCCTGAGGAACCAGAAGCTGGATCTGGTTGTTGACCTGTGTTGTTTACCTGTGTTGTTTACCTGTGTTGTTGACCTGTGTTGTTGACCTGTGTTGTTGACCAGTGTTGTTTACTTGTGTTGTTTACCTGTGTTGTTGACCTGTGTTGTTGACCTTTGTTGTTTACCTGTGTTGTTTACCTGTGTTGTTGACCTGTGTTGTTTACCTGTGTTGTTTACCTGTGTTGTTGACCTGTGTTGTTTACCTGTGTTGTTTACCTGTGTTGTTGACCTGTGTTGTTTACCTGTGTTGTTTACCTGTGTTGTTGACCTGTGTTGTTTACCTGTGTTGTTTACCTGTGTTGTTGACCTGTGTTGTTTACCTGTGTTGTTTACCTGTGTTGTTGACCTGTGTTGTTTACCTGTGTTGTTTACCTGTGTTGTTGACCTGTGTTGTTGACCTGTGTTGTTTACCTGTGTTGTTGACCTGTGTTGTTGACCTGTGTTGTTGACCTGTGTTGTTGACCTGTGTTGTTGACCTGTGTTGTTGACCTGTGTTGTTTACCTGTGTTGTTTACCTGTGTTGTTTACCTGTGTTGTTTACCTGTCTTGTTCCAGGACGGGTTCGTCCGGGTCGACCACGACTACGTCCTGAAGGCGGCGGAGCTGGCCAAGGCGGGGGGCTGCCAGCAGTTCCACCTGGAGTCCTCTAGGGGCGCCAACAAGGACAGCAGCTTCCTGTACCTGAGAGTCAAGGTGCGCTAGTGCTAACCAGATGCTAATGCTAGCTTAGCTCGGTGATGTCATCACTGACCGACGCCGTCTTCCTCCCCCAGGGGCAGGTGGAGGCGGACGTGGGGGCGCTGGGGTTCGACAGGTTCTCCGTCTACCGGCCGGGGTGAGTGAGGATGGGGAGGGCGGGGGCGGAGCCATCGTGGGGGGGTTCTAACGGAACCGGTTCTCCTGCAGGGTGCTGCTGGTGGACCGGGCGGAGAGCCGTCCTGGGGAGTGGCTGTCCAGGAAGGTCCTGGGGGCGCTGCGAGCCATGGCCCCCACCTCCATGGCCATCCCCATCCAGACGGTGGGGCGGGCGATGGTGACCAACACTCTGCTCCAGCCGGGGGCCAAGACGGAGATCCTGGAGAACAACGACATCAGCCGCCTGGGGGCGGAGGGGGGCGGTCCTTAGAGGGGCGGGGCTCAGAGGGGCGGGGCTTCAGAACACAAAGAGAAAGTTTCACAGAACAGAAAACACTCATCAGCTGAGGCTCACAGGAATTTATTCACGTTTCCAGCTGTCAGCAAATGGTTTCCATGGCAACGCTCATTTATATCGTAAATATTAAATCAGTTTTTGTGGGTCTTGAAATTTAAACGCATCAGGAATGTTTTTAAGTCAGGGAACTGTCGCCATGACGACAGACATTCACCATCTGAAAGGCCTTGTGGGTTTTTTTCTTTGCTCTATTTCATTTGTTTTTTACATTTCTGTTCATGCATTATTCTGAATATTTGAGGGAAACGTTTCCATGACGACCATCTGGTGCCTTCATCCGTGTGTCGACCGCCTGTCGGCTCTGAACTGCTTCGGTGCTAAATTGTTTGATTACTTTTTGTCTATCGTTTCATTTGCTTTTATATTTTTCTCACATACTTTCTGACTTTTTTTGGGATATTTGTTAAATGTGGATTTTTCTCAACCCCGCATGTCGGCTGAAGCTCTGTTAACGTCTACTTTCATTCTCTTTACTGTCATTTTTTAAGACAAACTTCAAATAAAGTGAATTTTCTCTCCCCGGTCTTGTGGCGCCCCCTGGTGACTGAGTAAACCCAGTACACTCAACTGAAATAGACACACTTTATTAATCCTAAGGGAAATTCTGTGTATTATCTGCTCACAATAGATACATAAATACAACAGTTCCACAATAATAACAAACCAAATAAAGACAAAAACACTTTACAGACAAAACTAAACAGACATAAAATTTACATCCGAGCATGAAAATACAATAATCTATATCGGTTTATCCGATAAATGTTTGTAATCCAGTTATAAAACAAAATAGAATATAATTTTTATTTATTTCTATTTTATTTATAAGATATATAATAGAACAAAATTATTTATAGTTTATTTCATCTTTCTTTTCTATTTATAACCTATTTAATTCATAAATTATACCTGTAATGTTCACACTTATTTTTTCTGAATTTGCTCAGAAATATTCTCAAACGCCTCCATTAGAACTCAATCCTAAAGTGTTTTTCGAGGCGAGTTTCTGCGTTCCTGTGGCGACACCTAGTGGCTGTCATCTGAACGTACATCTAGTGCGTCATGACGTCACAGAACGTCACCCGGAAGTCTGCTGGAAACCACGGCGGCACCATGGCGGAGCACACAGACGCACGTGAGTGCAGTAAATAGCTGTTCCGAGAGCCAATAAGACGTAGCGGTGATGCTAACAGGCTGCTAGCTTCTCGCGTGTTGTTCTTGTTTAACTGGTAAACAGCCGTTAGCTTCCGTTTCCTGTGAGCTAACGTGATTAGCTCCAGGTTACCGGAGCGACGGCTTCACGCGGCTGTAACGAGCTTCACTCCCGGTAGGCGGAGACGAAACGACCGATGACCGGCCCGCGCTAACCGACGGTGATGAAGACGACGATGACGATGAAGAGCAGTGGATGGAGGAGGACGGACAGCAGCTTCCGGTCAGCTGTCTGTTCTGCCACAGGTGGGATTCGATTGGCTATCAGTAGAGATAAACACGTCCTGAGTCCCGCTTTAAATTCAGGCTCACTTCCGGTCCTGACCGGAAGTAGCTGAAAACGTGAGCTTGTTTCTAAATCATTTATTTTTTATGAATAATGACGTTTTAATTTTTTTTACATTAAATTTCAAGTCATTTTTTAAAAAAAATTAAATAATAAATCATTTAATTAAATTTTTTTTAAAAATCATTATTTTGTTGAAGGTGGTTGAGTTCAGTTCCCGCCACCATCCAACACTGCAGCTCTGAGCACCACCTGGACCTGGCAGACGTGATCAGGACACACAGTAACTATTGATCCGCATTGATCTGTATTGATCAGTATTGATCAGTATCAGCTGTCTTCATGCCTTTCTCCTTTCAGATCTAGACGACTACGGCTACATAAAGATGATCAACTTCATCCGATCGACGGTGAGGCGACATCGATTCCTGATCGGATATTTATCGGTTTGTAATATTGATCGTGTAAAATTTGGGTTCTGAACCCGTCTGTTTGTAGAGATGCGACCCGTCCCTCCTGATGGCGCCCGGCGCCCCGTTACCCTGGGGGGGCGACGACTTCCTGCGCCCGGTGCTGCCCGACGACCCGCTGCTGCAGACCGGTACGACCACCGTCGGATGCTTCAACCGACGTAATCCTACGGTAGACTCACATCTGTTCGTCTCTGCTCCTCACAGACCCCGAGGAGATCTGCGGCGGCGAGGGGTCACCCCCATCAGCACGCCAGGTGTCCGGTTCCAATGATGCATTGCTGCAGAGGGCCGAAGCGGCGGAGGAGAGAGCCCGGCGGGCCGAGGAGGCGTTGGCCAGAGCGCTGGAGGACCTGAGCAAACTGAAGTCAGTCCGCCTGCAGTTCCCCACCACCACCACCGGGGGGCCACACGGCCCCCAGCGCCCAGAGGAAGTTAGAGGGAAAGGGAAAGACAGAAGGGAAGGGAAAATTCCACTGCAGCAGGAGGTGGGAAGGTGGACAGTAAGGGAAAATTACCAGAGAAGAAGAAGGGGGGGAGGGGGCGGGGCCAGGAAGACGAATGTCTCCCGTCTCCTCCATCCGCTGCCCCCCCCCCTCCTGCATGAAGGTTGAGCCTCTGCAGCTTCCTGGAAGCTGATCCGGAGTGTGTGCGGTTTCTTTCAGGGTTCTGGTCCAGGACCTGGTCCTGAACGCGTCCCCGGGCCCCGCCCCCCGGGGGTGTGTGGCCGCGCTGCGGGACGACGAGGACGAGGCGTACTTCAGCTCCTACGGCCACTACAGCATCCACGAGGAGATGCTGAAGGTGTGTGTGGTGCACACACACACTCACAAACACACACACACACACACACACACACACACACACACACACTGCAGACTCTGCAGATGTGGGTTCATCAGTGCACGTCTTTGATGAAGGGTGTGTGTGTGTGTGTGTGTGTGTGTGTGTGTGTGTGTGTGTGTGGCGCCGAAATGAAAATCATCTTCACGCCAATGATGACGATGATGAAGATGAGACGCTTCCTCAAAAGTGACAAATCAGCAATAAGCGCTGAGTCGTCATGCGAGACGCCGGAAACATGGGAATTAATTTCAAACGCCTAGAGCTGGAAGTTTAGGTGTGTGTGTGTGTGTGTGTGTGTGTGTGTGTGTGTGTGTGTGTGTGTGTGTGTGTGTGTCTCTCCTACTTACCGCAGTGCTCACACACGTTCCCGTCGGGCGTCCTGATTGGTTCAGAGCGCCGTGAAGTTTTTCGTGCGTCAGGATTCTAACCCGTGGGGGCGGGGTCAGGGGCGTGCGGTGGGCGGGGCTTGCGGCGTTTGATTGGTGGCGTCCTGTCAGAACATCCTCGGCTCCTCCGGAGAGGCGGCGCGTGATTGGCAGGTTAATTACTGAGTCGCGACCCAAACGGCGCCGGAAGAATATCAGAACCGTCCCGGTTGCATTCGCCGTCCCGCCGATTTACCCACAATCCCCCACAGTTTGCTTTGATCAGCTGTTATCTGCAGCCAGGTGGAAATAGCTTCATAGGCCGCCATCACCAGATCGCTGCGGCGATAAGAGAACATAAATACAAGAGGGCGGGGGTCAGAACTGATGGGCGGGGTCAGATCTGAAGCCAGGGGTCAAAGGTTATCTGCTCTCCACCTGCAGCCGCATTTTAAACATAAACACGGTTTCAAGCATTTTTAGAACGGCGTGACCCTCACGCCATACAGGAAGTAGAAGCCACCGATGTGGCGACCTTTACTGTGACCCCTGGGCCTCAATTAACCCTTTCCTCCCCACATGAAAACATTGCGTTGTTTATTTGTGTTTACCCTGTTGTTGTTGTTTGTTTGTGTATTTAACCTGTTATTGTTTTTTATTTCTGTCTCGTTGTTTATTTGTTTGTTTACCCTGTTGTTGTTTATTTGTGTATTTTACCTGTTATTGTTTTTTATTTCTGTCTCTCGTTGTTTATTTGTTTGTTTACCCTGTTGTTGTTTATTTGTGTATTTTACCTGTTATTGTTTTTTATTTCTGTCTCTCGTTGTTTATTTGTTTGTTTACCCTGTTGTTGTTTATCTTTCCCCTCCAGGATGACGTCCGTACCCGGAGCTACCGTGACTTCATGTACGGAAACCCCGATGTGTTCAGGGACAAGGTGAGGGCGGTGAAACCGACGCGCGTGCGGCGCAGCGATGGCGGCTAACAACAGGAAGTGGCGGGCGGGGCAGGGCGTTAACACGGCGATGGCGTCCGATTGAGAACACGGCGTGATTTTATTAGCGTCTGAACGACGACTGCAGCGCTGCGATAACAAACTCATAAGCCCCCCTCGCCACCGCCGCTCCCCCACCCCACCCCCGCTGTAGGAAGCGGCGGCCAATCCGTTATGTGGAGGCTGGCGTGGGACGATGATGAGGGCGAACATTATCTGGGATGAAGAGCGACGCCTCGTCTTCAGCGGGAAGCAGCAGATAGGGGGGGAGGGGCCTCAGAACGAGTCAGGATGAGATAAACCAATCAGGGGTGACCTCTGGTGACCCGGAGACGAGATGGTGAAGAGCGGCGAGGGAGACGTCCTCAAAAGTTTGTTTGGTTCCAGAAGTTTTAAGAGTTCCGCAGGAGAACTCTTTTTTCCGAGCGACACCTGAACGCATCACGACGCTAAAGCTGTAGAACCAATCAGGAAAGGACAGAAAACTGGCGTTTACATGAAGTTTGTGACGCCTGAAGGCAACGCTGGACCCTTATGTTTGTCTACGCCTCTGTCCCACCCCCACCAACCCTAACCACACCCCCCGCCCCCCCAGGTGGTGCTGGACGTCGGATGCGGGACCGGAATCCTCTCCATGTTCGCCGCCCGATCCGGAGCCAGGAAGGTCCTGGCCGTCGACCAATCAGAGATCATCTACCAGGCCATGGACATCGTCAGGTGAGCCAATGCTAACACGGGCCGGTCATGTGACCCTCGCCTCGGGAGTGGGCGTGGCTCCGCCCACTCCCCACTGCAGCAGGGGATTGTGGGAGTGGAGTTTTCTGTGACCTCCAGCGAGCGTTTATTTGTTTCAGCTGGTTGAGTCCAATAGAGCTGCTGTCAGCTGGTGGCTGTAACTCACACACACACACACACACACACACACACACACACACACACACACACACACACACACACACACACCTCCTGTAGGTACCTTTTACTTCACCCTTCAGTCCATCCGACGAGGACTCGTTTACCTCCAGCATCCGTCCCCCCATCACGCCCCAAGTGTGTTTTCAAGTGTGTGTGTGTGTCTGTGTGTGTCTGTCTGTGTGTGTGTGTGACCGCCATTATTACCGTTACGTTAGGCGGCGTCGCAGGAGAACACAACGGGGTTTACCGAAGGAACGCCGTGTTTTAATTTTACAGCCCACTGATTCGCTGTCGGAGTGTGTGTGTGTGTGTGTGTGTGTGTGTGTCGGTGCGTGGGTTTGCCAGCGGTAAAGACTCGACATGTGAAAGCGCACACACACACACACACACACACACACACACACACACACACACACACACACACACACACCCCTCAGGTCCCTTTAAATCTCCTGTTTTGCTTGGGTGGTGGTTTTAAAACTCTTTTTGGAGTGTGTGTGTGTGTGTGTGTGTGTGTGTGTGTGTGTGTGTGTGTGTGTGTGTCACCTCCTCCTGATGTTCATACAGGAGTGTAATTAAAGCGCTCCTCTCCGTTGGGCGGAGCTTCTCCTGTCTCCTCCGTCGCTGAAGTCGGATGAAAGCGCCGACACAGCGTTTCTCCATCCGATCAGATCAAACATTTAAATATAGTTTATAGCCTGATTGATCAGTGACGGACTGATCGATCAGGTGGTGTGACAGGAAGCAGCGGAACGTCACGTCGAAGGAAAAGTGGAGTAGTTCAGGATGATGATGATTTTTAAATTTATGTTTCTTCTGATCTGTGGAGAAAAATCCTGAAAAATGAATTAAAATTAAGAATTTAAAGAAAAAAATTATTTAATTTTTTATTTCAATTTAGTTTTTATTCAGTTTTTGTGTTAATGTAACAGACTTCAGTAATCCCCGAAGGGAAAGTAAGAATAAAAGAAAAACATCGGAAGAAAAACAAACCAAGGCCTCGATTCACCGACAGACGACAAACACCGGTGTTTCATCACACGAGACAAGCTCTTCCACACACACACACACACACACACACACACACACACACACACACACACACACACACACACACACACACACACACACACTCCCTAGAGTCCTGACATTGTCCTCTAAATTACCCCAATAATGAGATTACAGTGTTTCCCTCTTGTGAGAGGTGGGGGATGGGGGGGTTGAGGGTGTGAGGTGGGGGGGTTGGACTCTGGGAGGAGGTGATAGCGGCGCAGCAGAGGGGGGGGCCGTCAGAGATAAGGATCGCTGCAGCAGAACGGCGCTCCGGGCCGGTGAGTAATGGTTCTGTCCTCGCTAACATTAGCTGTCATGATAATGGAATATTCACCCGGATTGATCCCCGACCCCGATCGTTTGAACAGAGGCTCCGCCCCCTGGACACGCCCCCACGGCGTCCAGCGCACAGGCAGGACGTCCCGCCGGCGCCGCATTCCATTTGGGATCAGGAGGGTTTTCTGAGACTCTCCCAAAGCTAACAACCTGCTAGCGACAGCGCTAATCAAGTCGCTGTCATCGATCAATAGGAAACAAATACTAATAAACTGATCAATAGAAATGATGACGTGTTTCCACAAGAGTTAGCTGCAGATTAGCTTCACCAGAAAACTTCTTTTCCTGGTTATTTCATATCTACTTCTGTCACCATGCTAATGCGTCATGCTAACGCTAATGAGCCAGTCTACAGCAGGAAGTGGGCTGGTTTGTGAAATACAGAACAGCTAACGTGCTAACGTCACCTGCAGTCACGACTGAATGTCACCCTATGTCACGACTGAATGTCACCTGACATCAAGACTGAATGTCACCTGACATCAAGACTGAATGTCACCTGACATAAAGACTGAATGTCACCTGACATCAAGACTGAACGTCACCTGACATCAACATTGAACGTCACCTGACGTCACGACTGAGCGTCACCTGACGTCACGACTGAGCGTCACCTGACGTCACGACTGAGCGTCACCTGACGTCAAGACTGAACGTCACCTGACATCAAGACTGAACGTCACCTGACATCAAGACTGAACGTCACCTGACATCAAGACTGAACGTCACCTGACATCAAGACTGAACGTCACCTGACATCAACATTGAACGTCACCTGACATCAACATTGAACGTCACCTGACGTCACGACTGAGCGTCACCTGACGTCAAGACTGAATGTCACCTGACATCAAGACTGAACGTCACCTGACATCAAGACTGAACGTCACCTGACATCAAGACTGAACGTCACCTGACATCAAGACTGAACGTCACCTGACATCAACATTGAACGTCACCTGACGTCACGACTGAGCGTCACCTGACGTCACGACTGAGCGTCACCTGACGTCAAGACTGAATGTCACCTGACATCAAGACTGAACGTCACCTGACATCAAGACTGAACGTCACCTGACATCAAGACTTAACGTCACCTGACGTCAAGACTGAACGTCACCTGACATCAAGACTGAACGTCACCTGACATCAAGACTGAACGTCACCTGACATCGTAACTGAATGTCACCTGACATCAAGACTGAACGTCACCTGACATCAAGACTGAACGTCACCTGACATCGTAACTGAATGTGACCCTATGTCATGACTGAACGTCACCTCATGTCAGGACTTAGCATCACCTGTCACGACTTCACGTTACCTGATGTCACGACTGAACGTCACCTGACGTCAAGACTGAATGTCACCTGACATCAAGACTGAATGTCACCTGACATCAAGACTGAACGTCACCTGACATCAAGACTGAACGTCACCTGACATCAAGACTGAACGTCAACTGACATCAAGACTGAACGTCACCTGACATCGTAACTGAATGTGACCCTATGTCATGACTGAACGTCACCTCATGTCAGGACTTAGCATCACCTGTCACGACTTCACGTTACCTGATGTCACGACTGAACGTCACCTGACATCAAGACTGAACGTCACCTGACATCAAGACTGAACGTCACCTGACATCGTAACTGAATGTGACCCTATGTCATGACTGAACGTCACCTCATGTCAGGACTTAGCATCACCTGTCACGACTTCACGTTACCTGATGTCACGACTGAACGTCACCTGACATCAAGACTGAACGTCACCTGACATCAAGACTGAACGTCACCTGACATCGTAACTGAATGTGACCCTATGTCATGACTGAACGTCACCTCATGTCACGACTTAGCATCACCTGTCACGACTTAACGTCACCTCATGTCACGACTGAACGTCACCTGACGTCAAGACTGAATGTCACCTGACATCAAGACTGAATGTCACCTGACATCAAAACTGAATGTCCCCTGACATCAAGACTGAACGTCACCTGACATCAAGACTGAACGTCACCTGACATCAAGACTGAATGTCACCTGACATCAAGACTGAACGTCACCTGACATCAAGACTGAACGTCACCTGACATCAAGACTGAACGTCACCTGACATCAAGACTGAACGTCACCTGACATCGTAACTGAATGTGACCCTATGTCACTGAACGTCACCTCATGTCATGTCAGGACTTAGCATCACCTGTCACGACTTCACGTTACCTGACGACACGACTGAACGTCACCTGACATCACCCTACATCACGACTGAATGTCACCCGGTGTCACGACTCAATGCCACCTGATGTCACAAGGAAACGTCACCTGACGTCATCACTTGAGCGTTACCGTGACGACCCTCTGGTCTCCCTCTGCTCCTACAGGTCCAACGGGCTGGAGGACACCATCACGCTGATCAAGGGCCGCATCGAGGACATCAGGCTCCCCGTGGAGAAGGTGGACGTCATCGTCTCCGAGTGGATGGTCAGTCCTGATGAGTTGCTCAGATTTAGTGTTAGTATTAATATTGGGTCGGGATTGGTGGACTGTTAATAAGTACGTAAACACACATCAGTAGCAGCAGCAGTAGTGTTCTTACCTGTGCGCCTTGAACGCCCCTCAGAAGCTCCTCCTCCTCGCTGTCACACTCGTCAAACACGCATGTAAATACCCAACCTCAGGGCCGTCCTCTGAACCAATCAGAGAGCAGAATTCCAAGGCGATGCATGTTTGAAACGTCCGGCACCCGCCCGCGGGGGGGGGGTGTCCACTTCCTGCTCGGCGCCCATTCATCAGGAGATTCTCCGGGACGATACCGGCGCCGAACGCTCCGGTGAAGTCATCCCTAATTCATGAGCGTCCCGTATCTGTCCCACCTCGTCGTGACGCCCCAGGGTCACGAGCCGGGGTCACCCCCCTCCCCCAGGGGGAAATTGAAATTGGCCGTCCGACGTGTCGGGGGAGCGGTGAAGGATAGGGGACGTAATCTGCGATGACACCGGCGCAGAGGGCGCCGATAAATCCACCAATCCTCCGGTCGCTCCTCATCACCGCGGCGACGGACGGCGTTTCTCACCGCGGCCGGAGCTTCAGAGGCTGCCCTCCAATCTGCCTTTGTAAAATGGAAAAATGAGGCTTGTCATGGGGGGCAGCAGAGGGGGGGCTCTCTGGCCACTACAAATGGGTTTAGACTCTATTAAACTTCAGCTGCTTCGTCTTCTGGGGCCAAAGTTTAGAGTTTTATTACCGGAGTAAATCTTTGTTTTGTTCCCGGATGGTTTGAGTCACATTTTCCACCTCCTGGAATGTAATGTAATCCTGTTTGAAATCAAATTTAATTTTGTTTTAAATGTAATTTAATCCTGTTTTAAATCTAATTTAATCCTGTTTTAAATTGAATTTAATCCTGTTTGAAATTGAATTTAATCCTGTTTGAAATCTCATTTAATCCTGTTTTAAATCTCATTTAATCCTGTTTTGAATTAATTAAATCCTCTTTTGAATCTAATTTAATCCTGTTTTTAATAATCGTTATTTAAATCTAACATAATCCTGTTTTTAATTTAATTTAATCCTGTTTCAAATCTAATTGAATCCTATTTTAAATCTAATGCTGTTTTAAATTTAATCTTGATTTAAATCTAATCTAATCCCATTTTAAATCTAATCTAATCCTGTTTTAAAACTATTCCTGTTTTAAATTTAATCCTGTTTTAAATCTAATCTCTTTAATCTGGATCAGCTGCTCTTTATTCTGAAATATCTCCCTCAGAACTTATTCCACCTTCACAGGAAACAGTTTTTCCCATTATTGAACTTCTCCCAACTTCCTGCTAATGCGATTAATTTTCCATCTCGCTGCTAATTTGCATATTAAAAGCCGCTCGCGCGGCGATGCGCTGACAGGAAGTCTGATGCATTTGTCACCAGCGTTAGCGCTGACAGGCGCCATCCATCTCGCCGGCGTCAACGAGACAGCGGCGCCCGTCGTGACAGAGGATCGCTCTCACGTATCGACGGCTGTAAATGGAACGAGGACGGATCTGTCCGATGACGAGCCGCCAGATGGGCTCCAGATAGCGCCCCCCGCTGACGGCCGGAGGAATGACATCAGAGCGGGTTCGACGTTCCTCCCTGATGATTAAAGTTGCTTCAGTTATTCCACCTTTTATTGGAGGAAACTTTTCGTTCCTTCGTTCATTTTGCGCACCGATTCCTCATCTTCCGGGGGTCACTGGGGTTTCTGGATCCCAGCAGACACGTGAGCTTCCCCACGAATTCTCCCAGAATTCCAAAGTGTTTTTTAGAAACTCGGAGCGTCTGTTTCATTAAAGAGTCGACGGAATCTTGAACACGTTTCAGAATCTTGGGTGCTTCTCTTCTGAACGGCGTCGGGTCAGCACACAGGAAGTGGGTGGGTCAGCACACAGGAAGTGGGTGGGTCAGCACACAGGAAGTGGGCGGGTCAGCACACAGGAAGTGGGCGGGTCAGCACACAGGAAGTGGGCGGGTCAGCACACAGGAAGTGGGCGGTGGTCATTGTCCTTTCTGCAGAATAAGAGACCTTCTCGCTCCTTCAGACCAGACGTTCTAACGTGAAGGTGTCCGTCTGGATCGCCCGTTCAGTTTTCCTGAACTATTCAGCCTCAGCCAATCACAGCTCAGTTGTGATGTCACAGTTTGCTTAAGTGTTTCCAAAACATGACTGGTGTTCATGGTAGATTCAGAAAAAAGTAAAAAGTTTAAGAACATTTCTGACCTGATTATATTTTATTCTTTCATTCATACTGCTGTCGTGGATTATATTATATAATTATTAATTATTATTATATATTATTTATTAGATGATTATTATTATTATATATTATAATATATTATATTAATATATTTTACTATTATATTGTGAATGTCTTGAATATTAAATACATTGAATATTATTTGAAGTTAATTCAAACAAAACAAATTTGTCCATAGTTTTACTCCACATCTTTGTTTTATTTTTCTTGGAAATACGTCCAAGGTAAAAAAAAAACTTGATTTATTTTGAATTTTTGAACCGATGGGTTTAGTAAACAAACTTATGTCCAGGACACAAGATGTTGGCGTCGGTGGAGTTTCTGTCGTCATGACAACGACTAACAGCCTGGAATCCTGTTGAAGCTTTCAGGATGTTGTGTCTTTCTGTTGACTTTAATACAGTTCAGGTGACTGGTTTGGTTCCAGGTCGGAGAACTTTTCTTGAGGGATATCTGGAGGATTCTTCCAGGACGTTCCTCCCTGGTCGGGTTTTTCCACATCCTTCATGTTTTATCGCACTTTTAACTTCTTCTGTGGTTTTGTGAGGAATCAGAGCTGCACGGTGACGCGTTCAGGGACCAGAGGTCAGAAGCAACGAGGTGTCCACCGGGTTTTAATGACATCATCGTCAGCATAAAGGCTGTCCTTAAAGGGCCAGATGTAACTAATTAATGTAACTAAATGTAACTCAGTGTAATGTAACTAAATGTAACTACTCCTTAATGTAACTAATAAATGTAACTAAATGTAACTCAGTGTAATGTAACTAAATGTAACTACTCCTTAATGTAACTAATAAATGTAACTAAATGTAACTCAGTGTAATGTAACTAAATGTAACTACTCCTTAATGTAACTAATAAATGTAACTAAATGTAACTCAGTGTAATGTAACTAAATGTAACAACTCCTTAATGTAACTAATAAATGTAACTAAATGTAACTCAGTGTAATGTAACTAAATGTAACTACTCCTTAATGTAACTAATAAATGTAACTAAATGTAACTCAGTGTAATGTAACTAAATGTAACTACTCCTTAATGTAACTAATAAATGTAACTAAATGTAACTCAGTGTAATGTAACTAAATGTAACTACTCCTTAATGTTAAATAACTGAATTTCTGACTGATTCTAGTTCCAAACATTACAGTTAGACAGAAAAAACATGTTTGTTTGTTTCTCTGTTCTAACATAAATCCTTTTCATTTGTCAGGTTATTAAACCCACAGAACTCCATCAATCAAGGATCAAACCATCAATCAATAAAGAAAAATAACATCAGACACAAGTTAGGACATTAACTTTGTTCACTACGTTTAGTCAGAGTTAGAATGGGATGAACTACTGCATTGTGGGAAATGTAGTTTTTGGTCAAAGCACACTTTTGACCTATTAATTTTAGAACTGACCTTTTATTCTCTCGTGGGCCACATTAAATGATGTGGAGGGCCACATTTGGCCCCCGGGCCTTGAGTTTGACACACGTGTTCTAAACGCTGTTGAACACGTTTCAGATGGAGGCCCACAAATCAAACATTCTCGCTTCACGGAAACGTTTCATTAAAGATCCAGAACAGGAAACGCGACTCTAAGCGGGCGTCACACCTCCACGCTAGATCAGGTGGACGTGGGTTCGCCGCCCGCCGCCGACACGCTGCGATCTATTATGTGCTGTAAAAGGAACGTGTTTATGCTAATTCAGCGTCATGTGACCGCGGATGAGCGCGGACGTGTTACCTTCAGTGTTCGCTGAAGCGTGGGAACACTTTACATCCGCGCCGTCTCCTTTACATCGCCTCGGCCCTCCGGGGCCTGGAAGTGATGAAGATGAGCAGGAACTGATGAAGAGTGGAGGAGGGGAAACTGCTGATGCAGATTTTAAACCAAACGGGCGTCGGTTTACCGCAGTTTACCGCGTGGGTTAGAGTCCCATCGGAGAGTCGTCCACCTTAAAGAGCGTTTGTTTTAACTTAAAGGCAGCTTCAAGTAACACAGCTGTAAAAGAGAGAGTGTGTGTGTGTGTGTGTGTGTGTGTGTGTGTGTGTGTGTGTGTGGGTTGATGGCCCACTCAGGGGAATGCGTTTTATATGCTAATTCTGTTAATGTGTATAAGCTGCTGCAGCCCGTTCTCATTAGCTTTTCATTAGCCTCTTTTATGGAAACGCGTAGCGACGGTCCTGCAGAGCGACGCCTCAAACCGTCCTGAAGCCAAATGGAACCGTCCCCCTCGCCGGCGCCTCAGCTGGTCGTCACGGAGACCGGAGGCCAGGTAGAGGAGCGAAATCGCAAAGTTCACAGTTCGGCCTGTGGTCCAGAATTAATCCGGTTATTCTCTACAAGAGATTAAAGTTAAACATTCACTGAATATAGAAAGTCCTCAACTTATGAACATGACCGGTTCCTAGAGTTTGTTCTTAAGTTGAATTGGTCGTTAGTCGTTATTTATTTGATTTCAATCTCTGATGTCCATCTGAGGTCATTTAAATGTCATTACTACTGTAAATACTAAAGTAATGTCATTACTACTGTAAATACTAAAGTAATGTCATTACTACTGTAAATACTAAAGTAATGTCATTACTACTGTAAATACTAAAGTAATGTCATTACTACTGTAAATACTACAGTAATGTCATTACTACTGTAAATACTACAGTAATCTCATTACTACTGGATCCTCCTTCATGCGGGTTACCGTGTCCCTCTCATGTCTGTTTCTGATTGGACGCTGGAATGAACAGGACTTCTCCTCGTCTCGGGTTGCTAACACGATGACAATCGCTAAAGTCACACCTTCATGTCGAGTCAGAAGCGCTACGGCGTCGCTAAGTCGTCGGCGCCGGCGGTTGATTGGCTAATGAGGCGTCACGATCAGTTTGGCTGGACTCAGGGTCTTTGTTCAAGTTCTGTTTGTAACTCAAGTCCAGTTGGAGATTCAACCTTCAGGCGTCGTCACAGCGCCGTCTAGCTTCACCGTTTAGGTGGAGCGGAAACCTGTGGCAGGATGTGGATGTTGCTAACGTCGCTAATGTTGCTATCTCAACGTGAGACATAAGCAAAATTAAGAACTTCTTTGTTGTCCGTTTTCAACCAAACTCAGTAATGACATTTAAATTTTAATAAATAACGACTTGCAAACAATTCAATTTACAAACAATTCAACTTATGAACAACCTCTAGAACCAGTTGTGTTCGTATGTTGAGGACTTCCTGTTATTATCAACTCTTTCCACGACTCGGCTGGTCGTATGAATCCCTCACGTGACACGGACTTGGGTGGACGTGGGCGGTGACGGGGGGCGGGGCCATTGTCATAGATGGCGCCCCTGACAGAGAAAGGGGATTTAGGAGTCGGGTAATAAATCAGAGCTGCTTCCTGTTTGTCGTCCAATCAGAAGCTGTGTTCATCAGGTTCTTATCTCCACTGGTCTCATCCTGGAGCTCCAGGTAGCATGAGGAGGGGTTCACCTGGGGGCGTGGCCTCCAATCCATGGAGGCCCCACCTGTGGGCGTGGCCTCCAATCCATGGAGGCCCCATCTGGGGTCATGCAGGACTTTAACGGATCTGGTTCTAGATCCTGAATCACAGCAGACCTTCAGAGGTCAGGTGGGCGTCGCCTGACAGATCGGCTCCTCTGATTGGTCGATCTGCTGGTGGAAAAGCGCTTTGTCAGGTCGACGCCAACCGATGTGGACAGAACTCATTCCGCCGTTAATGGACAATCCTCTGGTTGACGGAGCACAAGGTCAGCCCAAGGTCGCAGCGTTGCATGCTGGGTAGGAGACCACGTGGGTCTCGCCGGGTTCAGGTCCCCGTGCCATTGAGGCTCCTCCCTGCATGGGATTATTGATTATGACCTTCCAGGACCTTCCAGGACTTTCCATGACTCTTTCCCTCTCTTTCCAGGGTTACTTCCTGCTCTTTGAGTCCATGTTGGACTCGGTTCTGTTCGCCAGAGACACGTACCTGTCTGACGGGGGCTCAGGTGGGTCACATGTCCTCATTATTGATTGATTTATTATTGATATGTATCTGGTGGACCTGGACCCGATCGGTTCCAGAAACTCCAGAACCACCGAGGAGAACTGGTCGCTCTGAATTGATTGGACATGTAAATGTGGGCGTGGCCGCTTGTTTGCCTTTCCATGTGACACAAGGATAAACCCCGCCTTCTGTTGGGATAGGCTCCGCCCCCCCACGACCCGACAAAAGAGGCTGAATGTCCCAAAAAAAACCTGCTTATGTAAAGATCAGCTAAGAATGAACGTGTGTGTGTGTGTGTGTGTGTGTGTGTGTGTGTGTGTGTGTGTGTGTGTGTGTGTCATCCGTACCACTGACCCGATTTAATGACTTGTGACCCAACTGACGGACGGTTCCACGCCACCGGCTTTAGTGGCTCCTGGGGACACGGAGAGGACACACACACACACACACACACACACACACACACACACACACACACACACACACGTTGATAGACAGCCCCTATGGGGACAGGTGAAGGCGGGGTCAGACAGAGGGAGACACTGATAGGTCCAAACGAAACCAAACAGATGAATATCTGACTGATGACATCACACTGATGACGTCACACTGATGACGTCACACCGATGACGTCACACTGATGACGTCACCCTGGTGATGTCATAGTGACACTTAACTGAACCACTTCATATTTCCATAACAATGTATTTTTTAAACAACTCGCGTGTTAAATGCTAATGGGCTAACATGCTAGCGGTGCTCTTGGCTCCTCCCCCTCTCCCAGCGGCCCTGCTGATTGGCTCCTGAGTTTATTCTAACGGACCGTTCTCAGGTTTGGGGAGTGTATTTGGAGGTTCCTGCCCCCGGCCGGTGGGGGAGGGGGGAGTTGGGGCTGGCACTATGTGTGTTTAAGCTACATTAGCCTCGTTGCCCCGCCCCCTGCCCCCCCTCATTCTCCCCACTACATTAACCTCCCCTTCATCCCTAAACGCGTCCCTGCTCGCCTGGCTCAGCCCCGCGCCTGGGGAGAAGGATCGGTCCTGTCCGACGCCCCCCCCCCCCTTCTTCTGCAGCCGACCAATGGGAGCGTAGGACCGGGTGGGGCCTCTGGGGGGGTCCATGACAAACGGCCGCAAGCAGCGAGTCGAGAAGGACACAGATGTCAAAGCCATGAATCTGGGGGTGCCTGTGCCCCCCCCCCCACCATCCTGCCCCCCCTCTTACTCCTCCTCAATCTGAACCGTACTTCCTCCTGTCGTCTGTCCATCCATCGCTGCTTCTCCCCGGCCCCGCCCCCTCCAACCCCCCCTCACCTGCTCCTCATAATTACTCACTCGGTTCAGTAATCAGAGTAAATGTGTGTGTGTGTGTGTGTGTGTGTGTGTGTGTGTGTGTGTGTGTGTGTGTGTGTGGCCTTCGGCTAATAATGGGCGTCCGTGAGAGTCCCCCCATCCGTCAGCCGCCACCCTCCTCGCTTTATGGTCCGACAGGTCGGAGGTCACGTGACACGGAACGCCACCACGTGACGGCGAAGTAAATAAAGTGTTGGAGTTGGATTCGCTTTTATTTTAATTAATGAATTAATTTGTTTTAATTTGATTTGATTGAATTGAATTTTATTTTATTTTATTTTATTGTTTTATTTTTTTTAAAAATTTAAGATTCTTTTAAATTTATCTAATTTAATTTAATTTTAATGTGTTATTCATCTGTTTTATTATCATTAAAGTTTAATTCACAGTGATTAACACAGGCCCCGCCTCCCTGTCTTATGTAAATTAATTTTTGTTTATAAATATGTGGAAAAGTTTAAAACGTTCGTCTGTGATGCTAACTGTTAGCGTCACTGACTGGTCAGCTGATCGTCGTTACTTCTTCTTCGGTATCCTGACGCTCAGGCCTGAGGCCTGCGTAGTGCTAATGTGCTAATGCGCTAATGCTACTTCACAGCAGGGGGCTAGCGTAGCCTGAAGCGTGTTAGCCGCGCGCTAATGACCAAACGTATTAACGACAGGAAGGAGACGGACATTAAAACGGGATTAATAATCAGTTTAGAACGCAGAATATTAACCCATCGAGGGCGGGGTCGTCTGAGGTGCTGGAATCAGGATGACGTCGTATCCGTCCGCCAGCACGTGGTAAAGAGCGAGATGCGGTCTCACTGATGTCGTATCCGTCCTCCAACACGTGGTAAAGAACGAGATGCGGTCTCATTGATGTCGTATCCATTCGCCAACACGTGGTAAAGAGCGAGATGCGGTCTCACTGACGTATCCATCCGCCAGCACGTGGTAAAGAGCGAGATGCGGTCTCACTGATGTTGTATCCATCTGCCAAAACGTGGTAAAGAACGAGATGCGGTCTCACTGATGTTGTATCCATCCGCCAACACGTGGTAAAGAACGAGATGCGGTCTCACTGATGTCGTATCCATTCGCCAACACGTGGTAAAGAACGAGATGCGGTCTCACTGATGTTGTATCCATCTGCCAACACGTGGTAAAGAACGAGATGCGGTCTCACTGATGTCGTATCCATCTGCCAAAACGTGGTAAAGAACGAGATCCGGTCTCACTGATGTCGTATCCATCCGCCAACACGTGGTAAAGAACGAGATGCGGTCTAACTGATGTTGTATCCATCCACCAACACGTGGTAAAGAACGAGATGCGGTCTCAGACCGCAGGTGGGTTTTTCAGGCCTCGCAGGCGATGACCTCCCTGCCTGAACCCGTGTTCGGTCCACGTCTCTCCCGTGTGGCGTTGGGAGCAGAACATGTGATGGAGGACAGATATCAGCAGGCGTGTTCGGAGCACGCGTGATGGATTCAGTCATTAGGACGGCGGTGTGGAATTGATGCGGCGCTCCACACCCACAGGACGCCGGGGCGGCGGATGGATTTCAGGCGTTAACGTGTCGCCACGGAGATCGTCTGCAGAGTTTGGTCGTGTTTTCCTCTAGTTGTGATTAATGATCTCTGGAGTCGAGTAAATTAGACCCGGGAACGTTTCCTCGCTGGACCGCAGCGCAAAAGTAGAGCTCAAACCTTCATCTTCATCTTCATCACCTCTGGCTGCTGTGATGTTTGTGACCCCTGACCTTTGACCCGAACGCTGATGATGTCACACTGACGTTTTCTCCACCTCTCCTCCAGTCTACCCAGACCTTTGTAGCATCAGCCTGGCGGCGGTGGGAGACAGACAGAAGCACCAGGACCGCATTGCATTCTGGGACGACGTCTACGGCTTCAACATGAGCTGCATGAAGAAGGCAGTGGTGCCAGAGGCGCTGGTGGAGGTGGTGACGGCCGACAAACTCATCTCTGAGCCCACGGTCGTACAGGTGATGACATACACACATACACACGTGTGTGTGTGTGTCTGTGTGTGTGTGTGTGGTGAGACACGTGATGTGACGTATCAAAGTGGGAGGAGCCAAAGTGTTGTGTTTGGATGTTGGAGTTGAGGTGAAGGTCTGTCTAACAAACCAAAGTGGGATCATGGTGGGGGGTTTTTCAACTGTGGATGAAATTAGCTTCCTTATATTCTGATATTGATCACTATTGATCACTATTGATCGGCTTTAGGTTGTCATTGTGCACGTTTTGTCCGTTTGAACTGAATCCACAAAGATGTTCTGAGCTGGAAGGAGGAAGGATTGAGTTGGTGGAAGAGTCAGCTGTGGAGGGAGATAGGGTCCTGAAGGTGTGTGTGTGTGTGTGTGTGTGTGTGTGTGTGTGTGTGTATGCGCTGCTGGCTGATGGATCTGTCTAATCCTTGTTTAAGTTCCTCTTAAGGAAACTTCATTACTCTCAGCCTCCTGTGGATAGAGCGGTTTTCACCATTCTGATGGGAGAACACACACACACACACACACACACACACACACACACACACACACACACACACACACACACACTGATAACACACACACACACACACTCCTGCTAACCGAGGCCTGGTCTGACTCTTCCTCTCCTCGTCTTGTCTCGGCTGCTTGGCGTGTTTGCTAAGCGGCGCCGCCTGACGCCGTGATGAATGAGGGCTGGACTTGACGTAATGGAATTTGAATGGTGGAATCGATAGTTTCTCCCCTCCAGTGACAAATAGACGGCGCCGCGGCCCAAATTACACGCACCTTCATCTATCGCCGCCGTTGATACGATCCAATAACATTCCATTAAGCCTGGCCTCCATTCCGTAAAATTGAGAGTCCGTTCATGGAATTCTACAGTCCTGCAAAGCAAATGAGATTCTGCTCCTCAGAGGAGGGATTACACTAGAAAACTACTGAAACCCGTCAGAACGGCCTCGAAAAGACTCCGCCCACCATCCACGAGTACGTCAAGAGGAGTCCGACGCATCCTGTGTTCAGTCGTTCAACACAGGAAACGGAAATACAACAAGTCCTCAAGATATGAACATTCATAGATACGAATAACTGACTTACTAACATTCGTAGATACAAACGACCAACTTACAAACATTCATGGATACAAACAACCGACTTATGAATATTCGTAGATACAAACAACCAATTTACAAACACTGATAGATAAAAACAATCGATCTACTAATATTCATGGACACAAACGAGCCACTTACGAACATTTGCAGATACAAACAACATACTTATAAACATTTGTAGATGCGAATAACTGACTTAGGAACATTCAAACATACGACCAACCGACTTACAAACATTTGTGGATATGAACAACCAACTTACAAACATTCATAGATACGAACAACTGACATACGAACATTCTTAAATACAAAAAAACGACTTACGAACATTCATAGATGCGGACAACAGACTTGCAAACATTTGTAGATATGAATAACTGACTTACGAACATTCGTAAATATGACCAACCGACTTGGGAACTTTTGTTGATATGAACAACCGACATACTAACCTTCGTGGATATGAATAACCGACTTATAAACATTCGCAGATATGAACAACCCTTACAAACATTCATAGATACGAATAACCAACTTACGAACATTTATAGATACGAATAACCAACTTAGGAACATTCGTAGATACAAACAACTGACATACATATTCGTAGATACGAAAAACCAACTAACAAACATTCACAGATATAAACAACCAACCTAAGAACATTCGTGGTTAAAAACAAGCCACTTGCGAACATTCGCAGATGCGAATAACTGACTTACAAAAATTCATAGATACAGCCAACCAACTTACAAACATTCGTGGATACGAACAACCAACTTACAAACATTCGTAGATACAAACAACCGCTCGCCATCATATCCGACTGCTGTAGTTCCACTTCCTGCTACAGGAAGTTTCACGCTTCACAGGTGTTTTTCCTCCAACAGACGATGGACTGCAGCAGAGTTCGTCCGTCGGAGCTGGACTTCACGTCGGACTTCAGCCTGAAGATGACCCACACCACCGACTGCACCGTGAGTTACCCCACACACACACACACACACACACACACACACACACACACACACACACACACACACACACACACACACACACACACACACACACACACACACACACACACACACACACACACACACACCAGGGTGTTTGTTTGAGTCCCAGTCACAGATAACAGGAAGAAGGATGTCGTTTCTTCACCTCATTAGCATCTGTAGTTGTTTTTTTTGCGGAGTGATAAAAGCGTCATTAAAACAGGAAGTGAGGAGGAGAAAGTTCGTTCACTTTACGATTTCTTTGGTGTGATTTTCTTTAAATGATTCACTCCGAGTGTTGGACGTCAACTCATAAAGAACGAGGCGGAGGTCCTGTTCCCAGACTACGGGAACAGGGAGCAGGACTCAAACCCGGAACCGTCTTTCTGCCCCACGTTGGATCGTGTTTCTTGTATTTCATAAAAAGTTTTTCTGTTAGTCGTATTTTGGATTTGGGTTTCCGTCCAACCGGTAGCAGGGTGACTGTTACCCAACGCTAACCGAGAGCAAAGCCCAGACTAAGTTGTCCGGTCCTCGGGAGGTCTAGGGTTCTGATAGAAGAGTGTCCAAACAGATGGACCGCCACGGCTACAGACCTGTGGACCAGTTTGATCGTCCACATTGGATGCATCTGTGACGAACCCCTGAGCATCAGAACCCAACAGCCGACCAGATTGGGTTCAAGAACCCAACCAGTTCAAGGTGTCGACTCGGCCTCTGGACCTCCAACGACACTCTGATCCATTGAGGCAAAAAAAGTCTGGTGATGCCGAACGGCACAGTTTTCCCTCAAGGAGAACTAGGCAAGGGTTCCAAACAGGAAGTCTCCTAAATAAACCAATGACCTCCGACCGTAGGACCTGACGCAACCCAGCTGGAACCTGCCTGGACTGGAGAGTCGTGGTGTTTTTGATCAATGACGGCTACCAAGACACCGAGAAAGGCTTGCGGGTGTGTTTGGCCTCAGTGGCCACAGTCTACCCCAACCAACCCGTCCACTCTCTCCAGTTGGATCAGTGGTTCCGGACCTCACGACTCGCCCAGGAGCGATCGGTCTGAGCTGAAATACGGTGTCGTAGCGCTGCGCTGTCTGGCGCGGCGCTTTAATGGACAATCAATAGACGTTATTATCTGGCTCCTCGCTGAAGCCGGGGACGTAAATGGGATCTGTAAACACCCCCTCATTTTTCCCTGTCTTTTCTGGGCTGTAATTGGAAACATCCCGTTTCTATTCCTGGGGACCCGTTTCGTTTCGTTCCCGCTGCAGCGAAGCAGCTTCCAGCTTCCTCTTTTTCCCGGCTTCGATGTCTTTTTATCTCGTTCACGTTTGGCGACGCCGGTTTCGTCTTTGGGTTTATCTCCTCCTACTTCTCATCCCTGTTTTTACAAATCGACTGTTGACCCGGGGGAGGAGGGCGATGTTACCGCGGCGATAGCGATCTGCGGCGCCTCAGATGGAGTTAAGGTATGACTGTGTGAAGGGTAACGCCTGGCGGAGCGGCGGCGCGGCGGGGGGAGCGGCGGTGCTTCCTGTCCCGTGATGAAGCGGCTGCTTTTGTTCTGCTGTCGACAGTCCATTCATCAGCCCCCGCCTGCCCAACCTTGCATTAAATGAACAGCACAGCCCCCGTGTCTGCGCCGCTCGCACAAGACAAATCCTCTCGCTTCGACTTTTTTAAAGCGCTCCTCAGCTCGCCGTCCAACGTCTGCTTCTGCAAACAGGAAGCTGCCAACAGGAAGTGCCCAGGTGCCCAGTGTCACTCAGAAAAGCCTCATCTGACCGTGGGGGCCCACTGGTTCAGGCGACCGTACCGTTGGTCCCTCGTCTAAAGAGGGACTTACGTCCCAAAAATAACCCGTGATGGACAAAATCTGAGGCGTCCGCTTTGTTTTATACGATGATTCTAGATGTTAAAGGCGTTCAATCCGTCACGACACACTTTGTACACGTTTCTCAGACACACGTGAACATTTTCACACTTTTCTCTCTAGTTTAAACTCTCAGAGCTCAAACCTTCGTTATTAAATCAGTCCAGTTGTATTATTATTCTGTGTGGGTAACGTTGGTCTGCTGTACTCACTGATCCACAACGCTAATGCTAATGCTAATGCAGACTCCATATGATGAAAGAAAAAAAAAGCATGCATATATATATGTGTATGTATATATATATATATATGTGTGTGTGTGTGTGTGTGTGTGTGTGTGTATATATATATATTAGTGTATATATATACACATAGATATATACAGTAAATTTGTACTGTATAAATAGTATAAATAGTTAAATATACTGTATATATGCTGTGTGTGTGTGTGTGTGTATATATATATATGTATATACTGTACATACACACACATACTTTTGGGATTAGACCGTGTCCCTGCAGGACGAGCGTTCCTATTGGTCCTTCACTCGGAGGAGGTGTTTGTGGGCGGAGCTTCTGTGTCAGAAGTGAATTTTATCTCATACCCGTTTTGTTCAATGGTGAACAAACGCCGACCAGTGAGGACCCCCCCCCCCTACACACACACACCTTTGTGGAGTGGGGGGGTCCACGCTGACGTGCCTGTGAGGGGGGCGTGCTCTATTCGTCCACGCCTGGATGAAACCCATCAGAAGCGCATTAGCCCTCCCCCTCCCACCTCATAGTGCCCTCCCCCTCCCCTCAGAGCCCCCCCCTTGTATAACAGTATCTGGCCGGGCCACGCGGCGCGCTGACACGCAGCCGGGCGAGGGGGGAGGATGATGAATTGCTCCCTGTTGGTGTTATCATGATGATAATTATTAATTTTCGCCCCCTCTCTGAGCGGGGGCCGGAGTGCCCCCCCCGAGCCCCCCTCCATGGGCCGTCAGCCGCCCCCCCCATCATCACTTATCACAGACAGAGCCCAGGGCCCAAGGCTAAACGCTGATGAAAGCAGAAGCCCTCGTCCTGTTGGGGGGGGCGGGGGGAGTAATTTAAGTTGAGCCTTTGTTTTCCTTCCCCACCCTCCCCCGTCTCTTTACCTGTACGTCAGCACTGCAGAAAGGCATGCTGGGAAATCGTGTCTAATCTATAGCAGTATTAGCACTTTAAAGTAGCTATGCTAACAAGTTAGCATTGCTAACGGTTCTTCTGATTGGCCGGCGCAGCAACAAACAAGCAAACATGTTTGTGAGGGCGTTTCCCCCCACCACGGCGCCGTCCGACCCGTACGTTCTCCACGCCGTCGGGGCGACCTCGGGGGTGGGGCCAGGTGGGCGGGGCCAACACGTTTCCCTCTTAACTTCCTGTCTATGGCCTAAATCCAAACCGCCGCGGTCGACGATCCATCTCGCTCACGGCGACACGAGCCCCGCCTCCCCCGGGCGGAGGAGGAAAGGTGACGCCGCCGAGCATGATGGGTAATTACAGCTAATCCTCTAATTACCGCCGGAGCGGCGTCTCTTTAGCGTTCATTAGACGCTGTAATTGCGTCGCGTCGACACGCTCCTTCATCCATTTTTTTTCGTCCTTTTTTAAAAAATTTAAACACGTGCTTGTGGCTCCGCCCCCTTCCTGTCCGTGTCGATAAAGTTTGATTGAAGCCCCGATTGTTTGATCTCTATGAGACAAAACGACGCAAAATATTTTGACGGATTTCGTTCAAACGAAAGACGAAGCGATAAAACCGGCGTTCCGACCACTCGTCTGCCCCCCCACCCACCGTCCTTCTCCTTTTACCCCCACCCCCACTTACCCCTCCCCCCCACTGGCATCGATTCCTCCTCTCCGTCCGGAGCGCCGGCCTCCAACTTGTCAGCTGCGTCAGGATTAAAAGCTATTAGTTCTGCATCATCGCCGCTACAAGTGAGCGCCTGAGATTGATAGACTGCCTCTCCTCCAGTGGGGGGGGGGGGTTGGGGAACAAGCCTGGGGGGGTAGATGGGAGGGAGAGGGAGGGGTGGTATTTACCCCACACATCACCCCCAGGATCAGCCGTCATCTGTGATTCACCGATCGATTGATCAAGTCTGTTTTGATCAGGTTCCCGTCTCTAACGTCACATGATCACGTGATCACACGACCTTGTCCCGTTAGAACCGGGTTCTCCGCTGGTTAAACCTGGATCTCCACTGGTTAAACCTGGATCTCCGCTGGTTAAACCTGGATCTCCACTGGTTAAATCTGGATCTCCACTGGTAAACCTGGATCTCCACTGGTTAAACCTGGATCTCCACTGGTTAAACCTGGATCTCCGCTGGTTAAACCTGGATCTCCACTGGTTAAACCTGGATCTCCACTGGTTAAACCTGGATCTCCACTGGTTAAACCTGGATCTCCACTGGTTAAACCTGGATCTCCACTGGTTAAACCTGGATCTCCACTGGTTAAACCTGGATCTCCACTGGTTAAACCTGGATCTCCACTGGTTAAACCTGGATCTCCACTGGTTAAACCTGGATATCCACTGGCTAAACCTCAGCTGGCTAAACCTCCGCTCACATGATCATGTGATCACATGACCTCGTCCCGTTAGAACCAGGTTGGTTCGGGTTTGCCCCCCCCCCCCCAGTGCCGTCACCAAAAAATTGCCGCCTCGGCGTTTTTCTGGAGGTCAGCAGACCAATGTCGACGCCGTCGCCACGCATTTACTTCCTTTGTCCGGTGACGGGTCCCAATTGAGATGGGGGGGGGGGCAATGAGGTGGGGGGTGGTCCCTTTAACTGTCGTCCAGAGCCCAAGAACGTTTAAAGGGACGTTGATGATGTCATCAATAATGAGGTGAACGCTGAAACCGTCGGTTCAGGTCTCATTAGGGGCCCCCCCCTCGGCACTCACTTCCAAGTATTCAAACAGACTGGGGGGGGGTTTATTGTGTCACATTTTAACCCCCGGCTCATATTTCATTGCAGGCAATCGTCGGCTACTTTGACGTTTCCTTTGACAGCGGCTGCAGCAACAAGGTGAGCGCCGGCGCCGTTTAACGGAAACCAATCAGGATCACGTCTTAGTGTGCCCCCCCCCCACATTCACACAATCCCCCCAGGGGCGTTCACTGGTAACCGACGGCGTCCGACTGCTGAGACAAGCGCTTAGCCAGCAAACCAACACCCTGGAGGTGTAGCTGAGGTCCTAACAGGAAACAGGAAGTATCGTCACTGGGAGGCGGGAAGAACGAGACGCGGGATTATCTGTTAGTCTGGGATTAGGGTTAGGTTCATTAATGAAACCGAGTCACTCAGAACCAGAACAGAACCGGAACAGAACCAGAATAAAACCTGAACAAAACCTGAACAAAACCAGAACAGAACCAGAACAAAACCAGAACAGGACCAGAACAAAACCTGAACAAAACCAGAACAGAACCAGAACAGGACCAGAACAAAACCAGGTTCCCACAACCGTTAGATTCTATCAGTTTTTCTGCCTGACTGACAAATTTAAATTTATGTCACAGTTTATATGTATTGATCCTGTTGGAGAGAACGCTAAATGAATTTATTTTATTTATAAGTACTAAACCATTAAATAACACACGATTAGATTTATTCTTATTTCTTTCAATTTCAAAATTATTTTAATTTTTTAAATGACATTTAATGTAATAACTATTTTATGGTTGAAGGAAATGTATTTGTAATATGTTTATATTTTTAATTTAAAAAATTGTCTTGTTAACTTTTAAATACTGCCTTTCTTCAATTTATTGAAAATATGTAATAATAATAAATAATATTTAATAAATAATCTTAATTTTTATTGGATGTTTTTCATTTTCATTATTTTTTTACTTAAACTATTTTGATGGTAATTTATTGATAATGCTATGATTTCTCTTCTAAACTATATTCTTATTTTAATCCAGTTTATTGATCAAACTGAATTCAGTGAATTTTTCTGTCTGTTACTTCCTGTCTTAATGTTTCCTCCCCCTGTTCTCAGGTGACGTTCTCCACCGGCCCCCAGGGGCCCCGAACTCACTGGAAACAAACGCTGTTCCTGCTGGAGACGCCACTTCCTGTCTGCGCAGGTCAGTCGCCGCCGCCGTCACCAGTTATCAGTCACCAGTTATCAATCACAGGTTATCTATCATCGCTGGTTAAACCTGGATTCCCACTGGTTAAACCTGAATCTCCACTGGTTAAACCTGAATCTCCACTGGTTAAACCTGGATCTCCACTGGTTAAACCAGGATCACCACTGGTTAAACCTGGATCTCCACTGGTTAAACCTGGATCTTAGCTGGTTAAAACTGGATTTCCACTGTTTAAACCAGGATCACCACTGGTTAAACCTGGATTTCCTTTGGTTAAACCCGACATTTTTCTCAGCTCTTTTATTGTGAAAGGACTGATGACCGTTTCCTGCAGGCGCCGCTAGATCGCCTCCACGGCTTTATTTGTGTCTAATGTTACAGTCAGCAGAGCATCTGGGCTCTCAGGGTTACCTGAGGATATAGTGACACTACACACACACACACACACACACACACACACACACACACACACACACACACACACACACACATTCATAACTGGAATTCAGAACCAGTCGGTTTAAATACGGATGATTTTAAACTCACGCTGCAGCAGCAAAGGTCCAGCACTGTGTGTGTGTGTGTGTGTGTGTGTGTGTGTGTGTGTGTGTGTGTGTGTGTGTGTGTGTGTGTGTGTGTGTGTGTGTGTGTGTGTGTGGTGGGTTATTGATGGGCTCGCTCCACCCTGGCACCCTGATAGTCCCCAACCTCCTCGAGGGGCAGTAAACCAGAAATTGAGTTTTTAACAGCAGCTTCCTGCTCCACACACACACACACACACACACACACACACACACACACACACACACACACACACACACACACACACACACACACACACACACACACACACTCCTTTGCACTCTCAAATTCACGAGCACTTGGATACTTCTACACTAAACTTCCCTCTGGTTATAAAACTTCCTGGTGTCACCTTGAAGATAAAACACACACACACACACACACACACACACACACACACACACACACACACACACACACTCATTCACACACACACACACACACACACGCCTACACACACACACACACACACACACACACACACACACACACACACACACACACACACTCATTCACACACACACACACACACACACGCCTACACACACACACACACACACACACACACACACACACACACACACTCATTCACACACACACACACACACACACGCCTACACACACACACACACACTCACACACACACACACACACGCCTACACACACACACACACACACACACACACACACTCACACACTCTCACACACACACACACACTCACACACACACACACACACACACACACACACACACACACACACGCCTACACACACTCACACACACACACACACACACACTCACACACTCTCACACACACACACACACTCACACACACACACACACACACACACACACACACACACACACACTCACACACACACACACACACACACACACGCTGTTGGTTCTGTAGGTCCGGTAAACATCAGCCGTCGTCTTTAACGGCGGCGTGTCGGTGGTGATTAATGGCGGCGGCGGTGCGATCCTATTGGACGGGTTCGGGGGGGCGGCGGTAATTAACTCCGTGGCGTCGGTGGGAGGGGCCGGCAGAGGGGGACGGAACCAAACATCCCTGCTCATCCTGTCGGCGGATAATCCGTCACTCTCCGGCGCCGCATTGAGGGGGCGGTCCCCACCTGTCATTGGTTAGGTGGTATCTGGTCCCGCCCCCTCCATCCCAGAGGGAGGGTGTGGCCTCACCTGTATAAACACACACATTCCTGGACCCGGACGGATCTTTAGCTGTGGGGTGGAGGGGGCGGAGCTGAGAAAGATGGCTGCGGCGTGAGGGCGGGGCTAAGGGGGCGGTGGAGGCGGGGCAGCTCGTAGCCCCTCCCTTCGTTTCGTGAGCTAAACGGCGTCGGTGCGAACCGCTGATTCGGCTGTAATTTCACGGGGGGCTGCGCCTCGCTGTGGGGGGGGGGCAGGGCCGATTCTGAGGCGTGTTGATGTACGACGGCGAGCTGCCCCCCCTCTCCCCCCCCCAACTCATTTCCACACATGGTTAGCTCCTCCTCCCGGCCGCACATTTTACGCCTTCCCGAGGGGGGGGCTGGAAAGTTGTCTGTGAAATTATTTTAGGGCTCCGGAAAGGTCACCAAAGGTCGCCCGCTCTGACCCCGCCCCCTGGGAGCATCACGCCTTCCTGATCCCGCCTCCCGATGCTCCGAGTGGAATTCTCTCTCTGAAACGGTTCTGATTGGTTTTTTCCTTATTTGGAATCTTTGAGTTGCGGAGGGGGCGGAGCCTGAGGCGGTCAAAATGATACGCAGTCTATTATTCACGCCCTTACTTTGAAATTGTGGGGGGAGTTCCTGTCGGGACGACCCGGAGTGTGGTTGCTGACGGCGGCGTTGCCATGGTAACAAGAGAAACGTGATGACAGGAAAGACCCCGGAGTCAGCGAGTCACTCTCCGGGTTCCGTAGCGACCTGAAGGAGGTGTGGTCAGGGGCGGGGCTTGTTTGCCCGGCGGGTAAACAGTCGTTTGCCTCGGGCAGCCAAACGTCAAATCGTGTTTCTGTCTGACGCTTCAGGGGAGGAGCTCCAGGGAAAGATCGCCGTACGTAAAAACAGGAAGGACCCCCGCTCGCTTCTGGTGACCCTTGAACTCCGGGACAGGAAGTTGACCTACGGCCTGCAGTGATGTCATCGCCCCCCCATCCCCTCCTGCTTCTGTTTGTTTGAATAAAAACAACTTCAAGCTGAAACAGATTTTCTCCTCTCGTTTTTTTTTTCCACCTGGTCACCATGGCAACCTCTTGATCTCTTGAGATGGGCCAATCAGGCGCTTCTATTTTAGAGCCACGTTAAAAGAGGGGTTTCCACCCGCTGGAATTATTTATGTGTCTGTTAATGAGGTGCAACTACTGAATTCAAAGAATTAAAACTCTGATTTTATCGTAATATTTCTAATAATCTGAATTTTTAAAAAAAAAATATTTGGAGCTTTTTTTTCATTTGGAATAAATTGTCCTAAAAGGTTCAGACTTTCTGTTCTCAGATGAATAATCAGAAAATAATTAACAAAATATAAATAGTATAAATAAATGTAAATAAAATAAAAACAAATAACTTTTATTGTGACATTTTTATCTAAAAAATGTTTTATTTTGATTAAAATAATTTTTAAAAATGTTGAAAAAATTTTTTTTTTCCTATTTCTCACAAATCCCACGAACTTGAATTGTAAAGATCAAAGGGTGATGATGATGATGATGATGATGATGTGATGATGATGATGATGATGATGATGGGGTCACGGCCCCGGATGAACCCCCCCCCCCTTTCTGAATCACTGCCGTCACGCGCCCAGGATGGATGAGGCTTCTTATCTCGCGGGTAACACCGGGAGAGATCAATTAATTACACGGGCTGCTCTAATTAACGAGCCGGAGGCCACGCCCACGACCCCCCCACACACACTTGTAGCCCCGCCTCCTGAGGCGCGTGACTCGGATGGATTCAGAAAAAAAAAAATCTTATTCAAATGAAACTTTGTCACGAGCCAAACGGTCTCTGATCAACGGTAGAAATCAATGACATCATCAAATCATTTCAATCAATGAGGGGGAGGGGCCAACAGGTGTTTACAGGCTGGGGGGTTGTCACGTGATCGGGCCCGCGCGATCTGCGTGGGTCCGAACCGGGTGGCGCGTGTCCCGGTGTGTGGATCGTCCGGTTTGGGCGCGCGCGTTTGAATGACCTGTTGACGTCACAATAAACGTTGAATTTATGTTAATTATTATTTTTTAATCTGAGGTGAAACAGCAGCGGGTAAACAACCAGGTTGCTTAGCAACGACACAAACCCGACTGGCGGGTCTGAGATCAGCGTCCGCGAGACCGTTGTGTGTGTGTGTGTGTGTGTGTGTGTGTGTGTGTGTGTGTGTGTGTGTGTGTGTGTGTGTGTGTGTGTGTGTGTGTGTGTGTGTGTGTGTGTGTCTGTGTGTGTGTGTGTGTGTGTGTGTGTGTGTGTGTGTGTGTGTGTGTGTGTGTGTGTGTGAGTGTGTGTGTGTGTGTGTGTGTGTGTGTTTGAGTGTGTGTGTGTGTGTGTGTGTGTGTGTTTGAGTGTGTGTGTGTGTGTGTGTGTGTGTGTGTGTGTGTGTGTGTGTGTGTGTGTGTGTGTGTGTTTGAGTGTGTGTGTGTGTGTGTGTGTGTGTGTTTGAGTGTGTGTGTGTGTGTGTGTGTGTGTGTGTGTGTGTGTGTGTGTGTGTGTGTGTGTGTGTTTGAGTGTGTGTGTGTGTGTGTGTGTGTTTGAGTGTGTGTGTGTGTGTGTGTGTGTGTGTGTGTGTGTGTGTGTGTGTGTGTGTGTGTGTGTGAGTGTGTGTGTGTGTGTGTGTGTGTGTGTGTGTGTGTGTGTGTGTGTGTGAGTGTGTGAGTGTGTGTGTGTGTGTGTATGTGAGTGTGTGTGTGTGTGTGTGTGTGAGTGTGTTCATTATTCTGAACACTTTAAATGAAAATAAAACTAACTTTATTTATAAAACACTTTTCATACAATAAAAAAACTGTTTCAATTAATTAAAAACAATTAGAAAGGCCCCTCCCCCCACCCACCATACTGGACACACACACACACACACACACACACACACACACACACACACAAAATACAAACATGATGAAAACAAAAGAAAGAAATGTTCAGGTTTGTGTGTGTGTGTGTGTGTGTGTGTCTGTGTGTGTGTGTGTGTGTGTGTGTGTGTGTGTGTGTGTGTGTGTGTGTGTGTGTCCATCATCCTGAACACTTCCGGTCAGTCGGTCACCTCAAACAGGAGGCTCGAGCGTTTCCTTTGAATCCCGCGTGCGTTCCGGGAGCCTCGGTCAGTGCGCAATGCAGTGTTTTGGAATCCGGGCCCCCCCCGGACCCCCCCCCCCAAACCGCCCCGGCTCCGGTTCCACCGGACACACGTGACCCAAACCGGGCCTCTTTCGCGCGCTAAACAGATGAGTAGCTCGTGCGGACCTCGCCCGCCTTTTTTTTTTTTTTTTTGATCTATTCTCCATCAGTGACGCACGAGGGACGTGGAGCGCGCGAGCCGCGCGTGGAACCTGTGAAGTGAAAAAAAAATCTATAGATCAAATGGGATTTGTTTGAACTATTTCACTTTTACAACTTATTAAAATTATTTTAATATTGTATACTACTGTAACGTGTATAAGAAATACTTTATGTATTTGTATTTGAATATTTTCTTTGCTGATGACGTCATTCTCATGTCTGATTTTGTCTGATATGACGTCATATTTATGTCTGATTATTCTGTGTAAAATCTTCAAACATTTAACTTTTTTTTCTTTATTTTCAAACCCAAAAGGAGAGAAAGTCGAACTTTTTCCGGTGAACCGGTTTCCGGTCTGTCGGCAATCATCAAAGCGGATCAGAAACGCCCACTCAGCACCTTCCATCTGGATTTGGACCCGCGTGCGTCCTCGGATCGCTCCACCAATAGGAGCCCGAACCCGGAAGTCTTTGTTCCTCGCGGGCTGATCCGGTTTGGGACGCGTCCATATATGCGCGCGAGCCTCCCCGCACGTCCCGCAGACTCGCGCGCTCATCAGCTGTGAGCACCTTTTTTTTTTTTGCGTCACCGGAACAACACCGGCACTCACGCGCGCTCCGGTCGTCCCTTTTAAGGTCCGGATCCTCAGCCAATGATTGATCAAAGTCTTCTGATCAGGAAAATGTCGCGCGGGGGCCACCTGGCTCCGCACTGACGCACAACCCGCGCGCCTCCCGCGAGCCTTAGAAAAGCTTTGGCGCCTCGCGCCGCAGCGACCAGACGAGGCTCGTCCGCCGACCGCCGCTTCCCCCTCCGCTGGAGCCCCGCGAATGGTGAGTCCCGCAAAACACGCTTCATTCTGTGTTTCGCTCCCCCCCTCCCGCGGATTTTATTTCTGTAAAACAAATTCTGATTTGTTTGAACGCGAATTTAATACTTTTTTTATTTTTTAATTTTGATTTTTACGCACCAGCTTCATGCGTAAAAATCGTGCGTAAAAATCATGCGCTCTCTGGAACGCGTTCAAACTTTTTTTAAAAAAAAAATGTTTTTTCTGTCATCAGTTTGTTTTTAATCTGGATTTTTTTTTTAATCTGAAGTTTTAAACAGAAAAAAAATTGCGATTTATTTAAAAAAAATTTGAGTTAAAATCGAGTTTGTTGAAGTTTGAGAAACATTTAAACCCGAATTAAAAATAAACTCAGCTTTTTTTTTTTAAACCCACAATTTTTTTAAATCAGAAATTTGATTTTTTTTCTAGCTGTCCCCCCTCCCTCCAAAAAATAAAACAAAAATAAATAGAATTAATTTTTCTAATCCGGTTCCTTCACCGCTGGAGCGCCGGTGGGGGGGGGGACGGAGCCGCCGGGACCCGCAGCAGCTTGTCTAGTGCCCATAAAACCAGTGTGTGTGTGTGTGTGTGTGTGTGTGTGTATGTGTGTGTGTGTGTGTGTGTGTGTGTGTGTGTGTGTGTGTGTGTGTGTGTGTGTGTGTGTGTGAATGACATGAGGGGGAAATGGGGCGTAAAATTAAAGAATCTTGCAGAAAGCGAGAAGCACAGCAGCCCCCCCCCTCCCACACACACACACACACACACACACACACACACACACACACACACACACACACACACACACACACACACACACACACACACACACACACACACATGCTGCAGAGGAAACCCGTTGCAGGCGGAGGTTTGCGGTTCTGGCCGGGAGGGGGGTGGACGTAGGACGATGGGGGGGGGGGGCTGCCGCAGCTCCCCCCCCCCCCCGCTGATCCGTTCCTCCGTTCCAGGAGAGAGACATGAGCCAGCCGGCCCCCCCGGTGCAGCAGCCCTCCGGAGCCGCGGGTTTTACCGCACACCGACCGGACGGCACGGCGGCACCGGGCCCGCCGCCCGCCCCCCCCCACCACCACCACCCGGCGCCGCCGCCTCCGAGCGGGGAGGGCAAAACTTTCTGCCCCGCGGAGAACAAACCGGGGGACGCAGAGGGGGGCAGAGCCTACGGGACGTTCAGGAGCACCCCCCCGCCGGTACCGGGGGCGGCGGCCGCCAACGCGGCCTTCAGGAAGGACTCGGCCCCCCCGGAGCAGAACAACACCCCCGGATGGACGCCGATGAGCCAGACGTCCATCGTCCTGGGGCCGGACGGCAGCGCGTCGGTGCAGCGGGTGAGTCCCGGTACGGGGGGGGGGGACTCGGTAGATCGGTGCTGCTGATGTGTGACGGATCAGGATGGGGGGGTCGGAGGAAGCCTGATCGATCCGGATCAGAGGAAATCAATCACCGGAATAAAAACCGTTTAACGATCCTCTCTGGTGCGTTAGAGTCACGTGACGTTTCCGTTCAAACGGGGGTAAATTCTGACCCCCCCCCCCACCTGGTATCTAAACGTTAAATCGCGCTGATGTCAGCTGGGGGGGGGGGGGGTCCACTCGGGCCTGATGAGCCTGACAGTCAGCGCGGAGGGAATAAAAACCCTCCGTTGTTTCTGCTCACCGATTAACGGTAACGAGGATTTAATCGAATCTCGCGGTATTTTGGGCTCCAATCAGACACACATGAGGGGTCTGGAACTGTGGGGGGGTGGGGGGTGGGGGACACATGGCCCCCCCAGCACCAGGGGAAAAAAAACAGCTCTCTGTTTAATTAGAAGACGATAAATATAAAGTTTATTTTTAATGATCAATAATCCGCTCATTTGTTTCTGTTTCTAACCGGAACCAGATCAGAATTATTATTATTATTATTTTTATTTATTGATTACTGATCGGCGGGGCTTTTATTTTGGAGAATGACGGCAGAGGTTCTTCCTGTCAGAGTGAAGATGATGGTGCTGATGATGATGGTGATGATGAAGGCGGCGATGAGAACAAGGCCAGAGGGAACTGGTCCAACAAGCTGGACTTCATCCTGTCCATGGTGGGGTACGCCGTGGGGCTGGGGAACGTGTGGAGGTTCCCCTACCTCGCCTTCCAGAACGGGGGAGGTAAGACCGGACCCCCCCCCCCCATCAGAACCGGAACCGGAAAATCATCAGAATAAATAATTCTGATGTCGATCCGGCGGGAAAAAATATTAGAGGCCAAATATAAAAAAAAAAAAACATTTTAAGTCTAAGAAACTTTATTATAATAATAATAAAATTTAATAAACAGCGTTAATAAACGTTATTTCCGTTACCCCCCCCCCCACTTCAGGAGCTTTTTTGATCCCCTACCTCACAATGCTGGGCATTGCGGGGATCCCCATCTTTTTGCTGGAGGTGTCTCTGGGCCAGTTCGCCAGCCAGGGGCCCGTCTCCGTGTGGAAATGCATCCCGGCCCTTCAAGGTAACCTGCCCCCACCCCATGAGGGCACACATGACGTCAGCAGTTCCCCTTTTTTCCCCTTAAGAGTAATTTGGATGTTTCGTCTCATTTATTTATTTTAGGTTGCGGGGTTGCCATGTTGATAATATCTGTACTGATAGCCGTTTACTATAACATTATAATGTGCTGGACTCTGTACTACCTGTTCGCTTCGTTGAAGGGCTCACTGCCATGGGCTAACTGTAGGAATGAGTGGAACACGGTGGAATGTAAGGACAAAGACATGCTGCTGCTAGGTGAGACACACACACCCCCACACACACACACTCACACACACACACACTCACACACACCTCTATGCGCAATGCGTCAGGAGGTGGAATGAATCCTGACCTGTGATCCATGCGGTGCTTCAACTCAAAAAGGTTTTTTTTTTTTTTTTAAATGTTTAAAAAAAAATCAACAAATTTAAGAAATATTTTTAAAAATTATTGAATTGTTTTTCCTGCGGGGGGGAGTTTGATTAATCCTGTAAAAATCTGCTGCGTTCAGCTGCAGAATCTATTTTTTTTCCTGTTGTTTGTTTTTTATTTTTTAGTTAAAATGTTCATCAAATCCAAATGAATCGAATCGATTTCGATCCTCAATCGATTCCACATCGAAATCGCGTTGGTTTTGGTGATAATTCGCTGTCAGCGTTTGTGTGAATTCAGCATAAAATCTGCTGCCTCGACACTTTTACTGTACGGAGCTGCTGCTGCAGCGATGCGGCGGCGCCGCAGCGACGCCCTCTGGCCGCACAGGGAACTGCAGGCCCGTTCAGAGCGGAGGTCTCTCCACCGCTCTCTCTCCTGCAGAGAAGAACCAGAAAAGATTCGAGTTTAAACACGAATTACCGTCAAATAATTCACACATTATGAATTATTAAATTAGATTAATGTCATATAAACTGTAAACGTTCACGTCACGTGTGTGGGCGGGTCTAATAAAACCCGTAACCTTTTATTAGCCGTGAAAGAAGAGAATTTTTTTTTATACTTGATCATTTTTGTATTTTTCTGTCCTAAATTTGTTTTAATTCTTTCACATTTTTAATTTGTTATTTTTAATTTCTTATTACAAATAGAAATGTGACGCTTTTATTTTTATTTTTTTTAAATAAACAAACGCAGTAAATTCTCCGGGTTTTTTCCTGATTTTAGCTGAAATTTGTTTGATAGAACTTTCGTCACCGTGACGTCATCCAGATGCTGATTTAACGTGACGTTAATAAAACACAAGATAATTAAAGATCAGACAGGAGTTTGAATAATTAGTTTTTAAATATAATTCCGGGTTTTCCTTTGAATTTTAAACCTTCCGGTTTCCGGCAGAAACGTGAAAAAATAAACCAAACAGTTTGTCGTCACGTGTTTAAAAATTAATTTCATAATTCCTGTAATCAGGGATTATAATCTGATTTAGAGGAATTAGATCCCGCCGTTCGCTCGAGTTTTTCCCGCCAGTTTCCGCTCAGTGTGTCCAGCTGATGTGTGTGTGTGTGTGTGTGTGTGTGTGTGTGTGTGTGTGTGTGTGTGTGTGTGTGTGTGTGTGTGTGTGTGTGTGTGTGTGTGTGTGTGTGTGTGTGTGTGTGTACAGACGCGTGTGTCCTCCGGGACCGGGACGTGACGTCCATCCGGAACTCGTCTCTGTGTCTCTCGGCTCACGCCGTGGGGAACCTGAGCCGGTTACTGAACGTCACGGGGGGGGGCAACAAGACCTACGTCAGCCCCAGCGAGGAGTACTTCAAGTAAGACCCCCCCACCCCATCAGCGCGCGCCCTGACGGGATGAGTGTGAAGCCCTGATTGGTTCTGACCCCCCCCCCCTCCATGCCCCCCCCCCCAGGTACAACGTGCTCCACATCTCCAAAGGGATCGAGTTCCCGGGGGACATCCGGTGGCCCCTGGCCGGGTGTCTGCTGCTGGCCTGGGTCATCGTGTACGCCTCCCTGGCCAAAGGCATCAAGTCCTCTGGAAAGGTAGGGGGGGGGGGCGTCTGGGGGGGGGGTCACATTCATACAAAAATAAATGAAAATATAGATTTAAAGAATAAAGTAAACAAATATAAATGAAACCAACGACCAAATAAACCTGAACCCCCTGGGGGGTCGGACCCCCCTGAATCCACAACCCACTGAAAACTAACCAAGATTAACCTAGATTAAACTAGATTAAACTAGATTAAACTAGATTAAACTAGTTTGACTTTGTTTAAACTAGATCTAAAACTCAGCAGCGAATGACAAAAAAAAGTCTAAAAATCAGTTCCAGATTTTTAATTTTGGGGTCAAACGTGGTTTTTTTTAAAAGAAAAGAAAAGATAAAGGAATAAAAATGAATGAATGAATGAATGAATGAATGAATGAATGAATGAATGAATGAATGAATGAATGAATGAATGAATGAATGAATGAATGAAAATGGAAGAAACTAAAACTGACCCGTCTCAAAGGAAACGAGTCTGGTGTGATGGCGCCCTCTGCTGGTGGTGGAGGAGACACACACGGTGTGTGTGTGTGTGTGTGTGTGTGTGTGTGATGCAGCTACAATAAAGAGTTAATTTAAAACAAAAGTGATAAACTACAAATAGAACATGAAGCTCTGAGCCAATCAAACGCTCTGGAGCTCTGAGGTCATCGATCCTCGCCGTTCAGGTCACCCACGGCTGACGTCGCTAACTAGTTCCAGTTTAACTAGAACAATACAGTCAGACTGCTACACCCTGTGACACCCCTGAATCCAACACTTACCCTGACCTACTGTCATAGGTCAAAGATCAAAGCTAGTGCTCTGACCTACTGCCCCCCCCCCCCAGGTGGTGTACTTCACGGCCACGTTCCCCTACGTGGTGCTGGTCATCCTGCTCGTCAGGGGGGTCACCCTCCCCGGCGCCTTCGACGGGATCCTCTACTTCATCACGCCCAAGTGGGAGAAGCTCAACGACGCAAAGGTAGACGCCTGGTTGGTGCCTTCAGGCCCCGCCCATCTGGCCCCGCCCCTCACCCGCTCCCTGCTCCCTCCCCCAGGTGTGGAAAGACGCCGCCACCCAGATCTTCTTCTCGCTGTCGGCCGCCTGGGGGGGGCTGATCACCCTGTCCTCCTACAACAAGTTCCACAACAACTGCTACAGGTAAACAGCAACAGGTAAACAAGTAAACAACAGGTAAACAAGTAAACAACAACAGGTAAACAAGTAAACAGCAACAGGTAAATAAAAACATACAAACACACGAGATAAACACAGAACAAGTAAACAAGTAAGCAAACAACAATTAAACAGGTAAACACACAAGAGGTAAACATGTAAACAACAACAGGTAAACAACAACAGGTAAACAACAACAGGTAAGCGTGATAAACTGGTGACTTGTGCAGCGGTTTTTTCAAATATTTTTCTTGTAAACTTTACGTTTCACGTTTTGAACTCATTTTGTGACGTTGAATGTTTTTCCTACCGTCAGTGAAGTAGTCCTAATTAACCCTTTACGTCACATGTGTCAAAGTCACGGCCCGGGGGCCAGATCCGGCCCACAAATGAATCATCTGGGGCCCCCTGGATGATATTCAATTCCTACTAGACCAGCCGCACAGACCGCAGCCCCCTGCTGGTGGTGTTTCCACGCACCAACACTACATCCCCCACAATGCAACGGTAGTGGCTGTAATGAAAGAATATAAGCCAAGAGCCAATCAGACGCCTCAGAAACACAAAGACGTGATTTTATTTGATTTGAAGGAAGTTCGTTTTTGTCTGTTTGTCTTTTACGATCACATGAATACATTAGTTTATTCATTCAGTCATTAAATAATATAAACTTTGTCCCCCGTGTTTGACTTTGACCTCCCTGCCCTACACGCAGTACCTGTTCCCGCCACCAGATGGCGCCATCGCTCCTTTTATCTCTTTAAAAGACAAGGAAAAGCTTCGTCACCAGATTCTGTTTTTTTAATGAACCTTTTTTCATGCAGCTTCATTAAATCACCCAGCAGACCTTCATCCCCCCCCCACCTAACGCTCCTCTCCCCCCCCGCAGGGACACCATCATCGTCACCTGCACCAACAGCGCCACCAGCATCTTCGCCGGGTTCGTCATCTTCTCCGTGATCGGCTTCATGGCTCACGAGCTGAAGGTGCCGATAGAGCAGGTGGCCGACGAAGGTGAGACCCCGGGCGGGGCGCCAGCTGGGGGGCGGGGCCAGGGGGCGGGGCCAGTGGGAGGGACGTCGCTCACCGAAACACCACCACAAAGTCAACCTGATCAACTGTGGTCCAGACGTGTGGATCTGCTCACGTGTGTGTGTGTGTGTGTGTGTGTCAGGTCCTGGCATCGCGTTCGTGGTGTACCCCGAGGCCCTGACCAGACTTCCTCTGTCTCCTTTCTGGGCGATCATCTTCTTCCTGATGCTGCTGACTCTTGGCCTGGATACCATGGTAACCAAGGCTGTGTGTGTGTGTGTGTGTGTGTGTGTGTGTGTGTTTCTATACCTACAGTAAAGGGTGTTTGGATATTGTCCAGGTTGTCGTTCCAGGCAGATTCAAAACTGATTCTGTTTAAAAAAGACGCTCGTATCGTTAGCTTGTTAGCTTGTTAGCCTGTTAGCTGTCGAGCTAACCATCTAAACCCATGAGTCACATGGGTTTTAGTTAGCATTCGCTCAGAAGTGAGGATAGACTGTTGCTATAGGTTGGACAGGTATAGCTCCTATGCTAATACGACTGTTTTATTCTAACTATAATAATAAAGGTGAATCCAGTTCGTATCAACTTTATTAGCAGCGTCCTCGTAGCATCGCGCTAACGTTCAGTTTAGCGCTAATGTATTCCGTGTTAACGGCCGGAGTGGCCCCTTTAAGAAGGTAGTCATGTGACCTTTATTCATGTGAAATCTATTTAAATGTGTCTCGTGACGTGACCTCAGGAAGCTGGTGGCGCCCTCTGGTGGCTCCGAACGGAATCGCAACCAATGTTTTCCGTTTGAATTGATTTTGAAATTGTCGTTCTGATTTTTAAATAAAGGTTTCATTATAAATACTGAACTTATCAACTGTTGCTGCCGTCGTTAACCCTTCGTGCAGCTTCCTGAAGTAAACACTTGAGTTTCCACCCCCCCCCCCGGATAGGACACCTTCATCATAAACACCTCCTTCCCCTCCACCTCCTCCCCCCTCAGGGCCGGGGGGGCGCGTTGAGCCATAAGTCAACATTAGCGGTAAATGAGGACGTCTGCCGGCGGCTCCGAGCCGAGGCCTGGCTGCTTTGTTGCCGAGCGCGTCGCCGCGGTAATCGTCTCCGGGTGGTGATGGGAAATTAGTTCAGGGAGCTCAGGAGGAAGGAGAGAAGGGGCAGATAGCACACACACACACACACACACACACACACACACACACACACACACACACACACACACACACACACACACACACACACACACACACACACACACACACACACACACACACACACACACACACACACTGAGCCCTGAAGCCTCTCCATCCTCCTGATTGGACGAGGACTCGTTCGTTTTGGAAGTGAAGGATGTTTCCTGTGACTTAACAGGAAATAAAATGACTTCTTCCTCCCTTCGTCCTCTTCCTCTTCCTCTTCCTCCTCCAGTTTGCCACCATCGAGACCATCGTGACCTCGGTGTCGGACGAATTCCCCAAATACCTGCGGAAACACAAGCCGCTGTTCACGCTGGTCTGCTGCGCCTGCTTCTTCATCCTGGGGTTCCCCATGATCACAGAGGTACGTCGCCGTGGCGACGGCGCCTCTTCCTCCTCCTCACCTGTAAAGTGACGTTGTGTGTGTGTGTGTGTGCGACAGAACGGGATGTACATGCTGCAGCTGGTGGACACGTTCGCCGCGTCCTATTCGCTGGTCATCATCGCCATCTTCGAGCTGGTGGGCATGTCCTACCTCTACGGTGAGTGGGACGGTGTTACCATGGTAATGGCGGCGTCAGACAGAAGCTTACCTCTCAAACAGCGGCGTGAAGTAAACCCGACGCGAACCCGCTGTCCTTCCCCGCGGCGCCTCAGGATGGTGTAATCCCAGCGGTGACCACCAGGGGTCTCTGTCGTAACACTTTTGTTAATGTTGTAAATGGATCGGACGCCGCTCGGCGCCATCCGTCAGCGGGGGCGGGGCTATGAAGACGCTCTTCTTTAACGGACGTGGTGTCTCTGTCGCCCCCCCCAGGCCTCCAGAGGTTCTGCGAGGACATCGAGATGATGATCGGCTTCCAGCCCAACCGCTTCTGGAGGCTCTGCTGGGCCTTCGTCACGCCCACCATCCTGACGGTACAGTCCGTTCACACCTGATGGCTCACCGCTAACTGGTTAGCACAGCTAACGTAGCGTCCCCCCCCCCGCAGGGCATTCTGGGACTCAGCCTGTACCAGTGGAAGGTGATGACCTACGAGGACTACACCTACCCCACCTGGTCCATGGTGATGGGGTGGCTGATGGTCATCTGCTCCGTCATCTGGATCCCCATCATGTTCGTCATCAAGATGCACCTGGCCCCCGGCACCATCATCGAGGTACTAACGGCGCCGGGTGGACCAGGGGGCGGGGCCACGTGATTCTGAGTTTCCTCATTTACGTCGTCTGATTTTAATTCAATGTTTTCAAAAAGTTTACGTCCCACGATAGCCAACGTTCAGATGGGAAAAGTTCTGTAGCCCCCACCCTGACCTGGGGCAACAGGTGCGCTAGTATGAGTGTGTGGGGGCGGGGCAGAGTGGGGCGGGTCGAAAGGCCCCCCAATGAAGACTCCCCATTTCCAACAGAAATAAACTCCACAGGTTTCAAGAGACGTTCCTGAACTCCATCCTCACTTCCTGTTTCCTCTGACCTGACTTCCTATTCCCTCCGTCTTTAAGTCCTGTTTTGTCCACCTTCATTTCCTGTTTCCTCCATCTTTGATTCCTGTTTTCTCTGCCTCCACTTCCTGTTTCCTCCACCCTTACTTCCTGTTTCCTCCGTCTGTAATTCCTGTTTTCTCCACCTTCACTTCCTGTTTCCTCTATCCTTACTTCCTGTTTCCTCCACCCTTACTTCCTGTTTCCTCCGTCTGTAATTCCCATTTCCTCCGCCTTCACTTTCTTTATTCCCCATGATCTTACTTCCTGTTTCCTCTGCCCTTACTACCTGTTTCCTCTATCTTTAATTCCTGTTTTCTCCACCTTCACTTCCTGTTTCCTCTGCCCTCACGTCCTTTCCTACCCACTCTTATTTCCTGTTTCCTCTGTCCTTACTCTCTGTTTCCTCCGTCCTTACTTCCTGTTTCCTCTGCCCTCATTTCCTTTTCCTCCTGCTCTTACTTCCGGTTTCCTCTATCCTTACTTCCTGTTTCCTCCATCCTTACTTCCTGTTTCCTCCATCCTTATTTCCTGTTTCCTCCGTCCTTACTTCCTGTTTCCTCCATCCTTACTTCCTGTTTCCTCCATCCTTATTTCCTGTTTCCTCCATCCTTACTTCCTGTTTCTTCTGTCCTTACTTCCTGTTTCCTCCGTCCTTACTTCCTGTTTCCTCCGTCCTTACTTCCTGTTTCCTCCTTGCAGCGCCTGAAGCTGGTGTGCTCCCCCCAGCCTGACTGGGGCCCCTTCCTGATGAAGCACCGGGGCAACCGCTACAAGAACATGATTGACCCGCTGGGGACCAACTCCCTCGGTCTCAAACTGCCCCCCAAGGACTACCAGCTGGGCTCCTACCAGTAGGGGGCGCTCCTGCAGCTCCGCCTCCGGCCTCCAGGGGGGGGCACTCCTTCTCTGTTTCTTTTGTGTGTCGTCCTCTCTACTTCCTGTCTTCCTACCTGTGCCACCTGATGTGGAAACAGCTTCCATTTCCTGGTCTATCTCTTCTTCTTCACCACTTCCTCCTTCCTGTGAAGGAGGATCGGCGGCGGGGCGGAGTCTCCTCTGCCGCCGTCCCTTTAAACTATCGCTGCCGCACCCCTGTTTACCCCAGAACCCCTCCCAGGGATCTTCGCTCCACGAGAAAAAAGTGTGTCGTCTGGTGGCACAATATTAGACTCACTGTATGGAGCCGTGTGTGTGTGTGTGTGTGTGTGTGTGTGTGTGTGTGTGTGTGTGTGTGTGTGTGTGTGTGTGTGTGTGTGTGTGTGTGTGTGTGTGTGTGTGTGTGGGCGTCACCATGTTTGTGTGTAGAGATAACCAATCATCTCGTTGCGAGCAGACAGGAAATAAAAGCCTGACGGGGGTCTGGGTTTTGTTCAATCTGCGTAAAAAAAAAAAAAAGATAAATAAAAAACGCTCCAGTATCGGAGTTGTCATCGCCTCCAGGGAGACGAGCCGACGCGGCGGCGCTGCGCCGGTGTCACGTTGGGTTCCCATCCCGCCGTACGCGCCGCGTGTTCGCTAGCTACCGCTCAGGCGCCCGTTGCTTTGCCAAAAATAGATTACGAGATTTGCAATTTGTGCCTCCTACATCCCAGCAGCGCCGCGGACGCATCCGGATGACTCCTTCCAGTCGAGGCTCGGGTCGGATTGTGACGCCCTCTCTTTTACGTCGACTTATCACTCGTCTTCTTCTTCTTCTTCTTCTTCAATCCTATCGTAGAGTAGTCCTTCCTTTCTTTCGCCGGCGCTAACGCGGACGCATTTATTCCCGTTTGTATCGTGACTCCACCACTAGAGTATCAGTATTTTATATATCCCAACATATACGTATATACGTGTAGAGTTATTATATACCTATATATATCTTCGGAGGGCGAGCCAGGCTGAGAGTGTGTGTGTGTGTTTTCACGTTTCTCTTACTAGCTGTATTATAATTCTACTTCCTGTCTTTGCGTGTGTGTTGTGGCGTCTACGCGTTCAGAGCAGCTGCTTCCTGTCGCCGGGCGAAGGCGGATTATTTCCTGGTTATTTCCTGGAAGTGTACCTTGTCTCTTGATGTTTGTGGTAGACCTCCAGAGACCTTCGAACCGCCATCTTTTTCAGACGTTAACGCCTTTTCGCTTCTCCGTGTGTCCTCGTGAAAAACAGGGTCTCAGGTAAACTCGATTCCGCCGGGCTACCCCCCCGGGGAGCCAGGCGACCCCCCAACCCCCGGGGAGCTGGAATAAAAGCGCTGCATAGGAAACAGAGAGTTAAGCCATCCTAATGTTAACTTTTATCGGAAGCCGTCCGGAGGCGGGTCGCCGAGGACCGGAATCGACGCGCTACTTCCTGATGACCTCAGCGATGTGTGGCTTTGCTTGATTACGCGTGCTTTGCGAGTGACTAGCTGTGTTTTGACCCGTGTGTAGCCAATCAGATAGCTTTTTATTCAGAGTAGATCGTAGTTAGATGGAAGACAGTATTTAGTTAAGGTAGTAGAAAAGAATCAGCAGACGTCAGACCGGCTTTGCACTCTTTTTAACCGCGACTGGCGACCGTGGCTCGACGGGTTACCAAACGCTAACTTTCAGTTTTCTGATTCTGCGTCTTGGAAACGCAGTCCAGACCTGCTTTATTACACCTTTTTCCCCACCGGGGTTTTTACTTCGTGAGTGACTGAAGCGTTCTAAACGACGGTTGTCGGCGTGGACGCGGTTAGCGGTCGCTCAGATGTTCCTTGAAGCCATGTCTTTTTGTAACGTTGACACAGAAACAGCACAGAAACGATTCAAGAGCTCTGAAAACAGAATAATCAGCACAAAGCCCGTCGTCCAATAGTCTGTCGGTCCGTTGCGTCGCTTCCGTTAGCACTTAGCGTACGTAGCTCTTCCTTTAGAATGTGACGATACTGTGTGTAGCCGTGTGTGTGTTTGTCTCTGTATTAGTTAACCGTCAGTCCCGTCAGGCGATCTCTGAGACCGCCCAGGAGGACGTTCCTCCTTCGGACGCTCCGGCCTCGATAGAAAACCGCCGTCGTGAACTCGACGTCTGCGAAGCTAACGTTTTAAATGCGCTTTGAAAAAAACTCAATCATGTGGCGTCGCTTGAGACGGGCGGTGGCGGCGGCGGCGGCTGGAGGAGCAGGTCGGTATTTTAAATCCTGCTGGCTGCGGTAGACGATACGCTTCTTCTTGTAGTAACACTTGAATTCTAAAGCCTTTTATTCTCTCGGAAAAATCTGAACGATTTCCTGTCGGGCCACAGATAAATAGTTTAAAAGGACATTTGTGTCCCTGTGTTTCCATCCCTACCGGTCGCTCCGCTTAGGATTCATTTAATTCCACTTGGCTTCATGAAATATAAGAGCTTGCATGTGCAATTTGTGTTGCTGTAACTGTCCATGTATAGTAATCCTTGTCCTTCCTCTCTAAATAGTGTAAGTCTGTGCATGTTTACTTTAGGATCCTTTTTGTTCTACATAACAGTGAGAAGCGAGGGCTGCTGTTGTACAGAGGAGGTTAAAATATTAAAAAATAAACAGTCAACATGACCGTCAGTCCGCTTTGCCTGCAAGTCAACTTTTGGGCAGTAAAGAAAACCAAAGAAAGAAGTTTAACTTGGGTTGTAGTGAGAATTCAGAAAGGAAGGAAAAGCAAGGCGTCATCTGCATAGAGAGAGAGTTGAGATACTGCCATTCATGTCCGCGTAGTGTTGATGTTCGCCAATACGTTACGAAACACCTTCAGGTAACCTTTGGCCTTATAGATGTCCTCTAATGGTAGAATATTATATGTATTCCAAAAATAACACCACAGAATTGCTTATCGTCTGTCTACTATGGTAACAGTATTCCTATTGTTATGTCTGTCGTGTCTTTAAGGCACTTTATTGTCTGACCTATGGATGCATAGGTTAAATTTCTAATTACTTGAGTAATGTCATATATTCCAGTGTGTTCTACGTGAGGTACTGCTGCCTATGGATATAGATATGTGCCTCCAACAGCCCACGACATCCTTTGATTTCTAAGTAGAGACTAGATATATAACAAATATGTTTTAAAATTGATGTACGATATAAAAACAAAAAATATATATATATGTGAAATGCATCTATTTATTTCAAATGTCATCAATATATATGAGGCCCTACCTCAGATTTTGTATTTATGTATAGAAATGCAATTGGATTATAGTATCTTTGCCAATAATAATATATCGCTATTATATCATGAAATGTATTCCCTATGAACCAATAAATAAATGTTATTGTTTTCTTTTTTTGTCGCTGGTTTTTTCCCGCCGTCGTCTGCGGCGCTACAACCACAGCCGGCGAAGGAAATGAGGTCATGACGATTAGTCCCCTCCGCGACCTGCCAATCAGCTGCTAAATTACTCGCGGCGTCGCAGCGTCGAGAAAACATTACAAACTGTTTATTGTTTACTGGAAAATGGTGATCAAAGACGCCACGACGGTGGAAGTATAACGCGGATTTGAACGGCGCCGCGGGCGTGTTGATGTCTGTCGGCGCCAACCTTGTTCTGCAGCAAAACCCCCTGACTGTCGCAGTCAAGCTTGCATATTTCATGTCAGACTAATTTGCAATTTAAATTCACTCACATGCGGCAAAACCACTTAATAGAGAATATCACGCACATTAAGACGTCCCTTAACAACACTAAGAGAGAGGAAACCACAGGTTGATTGAATTTAACCCCCCCAGTGGCTTCAAAGCGTTATTGATATGTTAGAAATATTGGTGCAAACGGCAGAAATTCAGACAAATTAAATGAAGAAAAGATGAGTGGAGAAGTTTTATTTATGTACTGTAATAGTTTTATAGTGTTCATGTTTGAAAGTTACTAAAAAAATCTTTAAACCTGCATTCTGCGTCCTGTCCACCAGGGGGCGATGCCACAGCTTCATTTGGTTTAGCGCCACAGTGAACACTTCTAATCTTTTATGTTTGTTAATGAGGCTCATTTTCTATTGAGCTTTGCTTGTGATGCTAACGTTAGCATCTGGACTGAAAGTATGATGAAAGCTGCGCTAAAGTCGCGAACCACGGCTAAAAATATCCCCTAGAATTAAAAGCTAATTTCCTAATTAGCTTATATTTTTGATGCGCATACGTTTAGTGTATGTGTCTGAGTTCCTGCCAGCGTGCGCTAATTATTAGTTTCTTTATAGAAAAGCTTTGGAAACGGTCGAGCTAACACGTGGCTCGGGCTCAAATTAGCGTTTTTAGCTAATTACGCTAAAAGCGCTTCACTTCCAGATGGGTTCACAGATTTCTTCTGAAGTTTTACTGGAAAATTCGGAGCAGCAGCGACCTGGAGCGTCGTGACATCACTCAAACCCTTCATCATCATCATCATCATCATCATCATCATCATCATCATCATCATCATCATCATTGCAACCCGCTAACGTGTGAGTGTGTAAATGAAGTTTGACGTCTCCAGGAACACTCTGTCTCCTTCTCTCAGGCGGCGACATTCATCATCCTGACCGCTGCAGTCTTCTTCGCTTGGCGCCGCTTTGTTTACCTCGCCATCGGCGGCCTTCGGCGCCGGTGACGGCGACCAGGCCGCGCGGCTTTCTGTCTGAATTCAGCTGACAAGAAAAAATCTTTCATGATCTATCTCATCAGCTGAGGAAAGCTGGCGCGATGAGGCGGGAAGTGAAGCGGCCTTGAGGAGGACGGAACTCACAGCTCGCCAAAAACGATCACCGAACGCTGACATCATCGTAACGGCGGGATGAGGACCGACCCGCTTTCCCCCCTTTTTTTCGACGATAATGGAATTTTAAGGGTCTAATTTTGACGGATTCCCGACGCGACGCCAGAAAATACATCTTAATATCGCCGCCCCGCGGCGCCGCCGCGGCGACTCGGGCGCCGTTTATCTCCTTCCTCCTGAAATACAAGACCTCAGTAATTAAATAGTGGCGCGGCGGATAGCGCCGCCCCGTCTAAACGCTCTTTAATGCGGCGTTAAGTGTTTCTCCTTGACTTGAGGGCGTCGTTCACGCCGCACTCGGGAAATGTGTTTTCATTCCAACGAGCGCAGACACACCATTTCCAACCGTTTGTTTCTTCACGGCGGCGGCGGCGGTTTTGGCCTCGGAGGCGTTCAATCCATTCTTCAAATCCACCTGAGTGATTTTCTCCACGATGACTCTTAGCCCCGCCCCCTTGATCTGTGCACCTGTGCGGGATGCAAACCCTGTAACCACCTGGAGAGCCATCCGGGATACGCCTCTTCGCCGATGACGCTGCTGTTTCCGCAGCAGCGTCAGGAGAGGCTGCCGGGTGTTTCGGAGCGAATCCCGACAGAAACGCCGGTTTGTTTTTATAAATTCTCTTTTCTTTTGTTTGCTGCTTTTTAAAAAATTCAGCAGCAGTTATGTAAAAGAGAAACGGGGGTGCGTTCCAGCTGGTGTCGTGCTAACACACAGCCTCTGTGTTTGCCTGCTAAAAGCAGCAGATCTGATGTCACTGATGCCGCCTTCTGTCTCGTCTCTGATTGGCTGTTACCTCCTGTGGCTTCTTGGCTGCGTCAAATACAAACTTCTAGAAAATTTAAGCTTCTTCTAGAAAATCTTCTTTCTTGCTTTGAAAGAAACATGCTAACGCTAAAAGTTAGTGATTGGACTGTTGAAGCTAATCCACCATCAATCAATCAATCAATCGATAAATGGATACCTTTGACTCGTGAGGTTTTAATGGTGATTGATCACAGCTTTATATATTTTACTTTGAAATTACTGTGAAGGAAGTGGATCTTTCTTTCCAGGAAGTTCCTCCTTGTGGTCCACCCTCATTGGCTGGACTCGGCCATCTTGGGGAGGAGCTGAAGGTGGATTCTTACCTGGACAGGGGGAACGTTTAGGTGTGTTTCAGCTTCAGCTTCTCCAGATGTTTCTGACGTCCAGCAGTTGGAGGTACGTCAGCCTTTACTGGGTTCACTGGTTTTACTGGGTTTCCTGGGTTCAGCGGTGGCACCTGGATGTGGTGGACTTTATAGACGTAAGACCTGTTGGGTATCGCTCGTGTTACCTTCATTCTGATTGTGTTCACTTCCTGTCTTTGAGGGGCGGGGCCTTGTTTCTGTGAATGTATAATGTGAATGTCGTGACTTCCCGACGCCGCTGGTGTACCCACTCTGGTATTTCTGTCATGTGCTTCCTATTGGAATGCGACCCCCTGCCTCTGCTGAGATGTGTTTTCGGGGTTCTGATGAGATGCTAATTTATTTATGCGATCATTTAGCGATGAAACCGCTCAATGTGACAGCGGTGAAAGTGGAGAATCGAACCGGCGGCGAGCCGTAAAGCCTGAAGGCGGTGTTAAAACGGCGCTTGTGTGCTCCTCCGATTGGAACGCGGTTGTGAAAAACGCAGGTTAGCGTTCCGACGTTTGAAAACGCCCTCAGGACCGACTTCAGTCCGACGTTTGTGGAGCTGCTGAGACCCTCGGGTAGCTACAAATACCGAATATCCGAGTACCAAGAGACTCCCGAGGTCTTCCTGGGAGAGACTTCCCCTCAACCCGGACAGTCTCCCCAAGGAATACCAACAGGGCCTCTCTGAAGCGTCAGGGCGGGGCCGACATCCCAGTTTTATCTCAGTATTTTCCTGCAATATGTTGAAATTTTAATATGTCCTTAATCCGAATGGAAACAAAGCGACGTCACATGACTGCAGGAGTCCGCCCAGCTTGAGATTGAGCGGCGGCGCTCCGATCCTCCAACACGAAGCGCTTTAGGTTCCATAAAATTTATAACATCGACTCCTCAAGCGGTCCAGATGTCCCCCCCAGAGGCCTGAGGGACGCGAGGACAGGAAGGACTTTAATGGACAGATGGTGAATATCTGGAATGTTCTGCTGATCCCTTTCAAAATAAAACGCTTCATTTCCTGCGTTACTGTTTGGTATAAAACGTATGTAATTACATCCAACCAGGAGCTGGAGATCCCAACAACAGATTGAGTTCGATCAATCTATGAGCAGTCAGGGGGCGGGGCTAGAGGGGCCTGACCAATCAGAAGTCAACGGTGGTTTTGTGGCCCTGAACTCCTGATTTCTCAGCAGCTTCTCGGTGAAAACGTCTGTTCAGACGCTTTCAAGCAGAATTTTACAGGCATTGGTTGAGTTTACAGGAAACGAGCGTCTCCAGATCCAGGAACTCTCCAGGAATTCTCATAAACGTCCACATTGGTATCTTCTTCATTCTTCTACCCCCTCGCCCCCTCTGGTTTTACTGCAGTTGGCTGAATGGACGCCCACCGGCGGACCCCACTCTGGGAAAATGACCACGTAGGCAGTTCCACCGGCGAGGAGCGTCGATACGTGGGAGGAAACGCCCGACGGCGCTCACAAAACGGAACTAAAGAGCCTCGCAGGTAGTTCTACCCGGAGACAAAGGAGCAGCATGATCTGATTGGATGAAACATATTTTAGCTCAGAGGTCTCACTGTCCCCGGTGGACAGACGCTGCTATGACAGCAACAAGGTTCTGGTCTTGAAGTGCGGCGTCTGAGCCGAACCGACTGGTTCTCCTCACTGATGTTCTGAAAGCTTCTTTCCTTACGAGTGTTTCCTTCTCCAGTCTTTTATCGTCACACTTCCAGAAGTCTTCCTTCCGTTGGCGCCTAAACGAACGAAACAACATAAACATTGGCGCGTTGAAGTGTCGCCGGTCAGACGTGGCCGTATCCTGTAGATTAATGTGTTTGTTCCGACAGACTGATGATCCGCCGTCGCGGCCAGCCGGGAGCGTTTGGTGAAAATGTGCTGAGAAAACAGCAATGCTGTTATTTTTTAATGAGTCCTTCAAAATAAATTGCGCTGGCAAACAAGAACGTTCCCCCTCTCTGGAACTGGCAATTTTGTCAGTACTTGAAAAGCTTTGGCAGTTTGCTAAGGAGTGTTTGTATGTGGAAGTAAACAACGCTTAATTAATACACAATGGCCTCAGATGCGGGTAGGAAATGACTGCGGCGCATGTGGGGGGCGGGGCAGGGGTGGCGTGGGGGAGCTGGAGCGCATTCAGAATGGAAATCTTTGATGGTGTGGTCCAACAGAACCAAGGAGGAATCAGGTTTGATGTTCTTTCTGGTTTGGGCGTTTCCTTTGACGTCTATAGACGTAGCCCAGCCCAGTCTAGCCTAGCCTAGCCTAGCCTAGCCTAGCCCAGCCTAGCCTAGCCTAGCCTAGCCTAGCCTAGCCTAGTCAGCCTAACCTAGCCTAGCCTAGCCGATCCCATAACCCCAGAGGGTCGTTGGGGCACCACAGACGACCCTCAGTTGTTATCGTATGGAGTGTCTTGAGCAATCGGACCTGGCGGCGCCCATCCCTCTATCAACCAATAGCATGCAGCGTACCAGCAGCGTTCCCACTTCGATTGCCTTTAGCCAAATTCTACGTTTGTTTTCCATTATCAGTGATGTTCAAAATACCTTTAAAAAAAACACAAACAATCGTAGTGTCTTCCTCTCTTCTTCGCATTATCTTGTCCGTCTAGAACAGCAACTTATAGTCCAGAAAATAGTCATCAGTGAAAATCAGGCTTATATAATCATGGAATTTATCGTCATGACGACAAATCCAGGTACAGAACCGACGATGGGGAATCAGAGGAAGACGGAGAAGTTACGTTAGCGAACACGATGTCGCTCTGAGATCGCCCAAGAATAGAACGAAAACCCCGGTTAATGTTGGAGAAAGTCCGCCGAAGGAGATGAATTGCGTTAAAGCGCCGTCAGCCACGAGTTAAGGACCTCCTCCCTCGACTTTGATGTTTCAGGTGATCGCTCATCCCAGAATCCTATTGGGTAAATAATTGCCGACCGTTGAGCCGCTCTGACGGGCCGGTCTTTGACGGACGCTGAATCGCTCTCGGTTTTATGGTCACAGCTCAGTGAAAGCCTTCATTTGTCACCGTGTGGCCCAGGACGGGGGCAGATAACGTCCAAGATCCAATTCCCCCCGGCCCGGGGCTTCACCGGAGAGCGTGTCTTCCCTTAGAATTAGAACCTGGTTATTATGGGCTGGAGGCGAGAAATCAATGACCTTGCCCTCGTGGAAGAAGTGTCGGCGCGAGGACACAGCAGCGCCAGATGTGATTTTTTTTTAAAAACTTAGATGTAATTATTAAGCAGCCGACCTTTGAACCCAGTTTAATCCCCGTGCAGACGGCCAGAGCTTTATCGGGCAGGTGTAGAATAAAAGTTTAAATGATGGTTATATATAACGCTTTCTAGTCCTGAACCACAACCAGGAAGTCCAGCGCTCCTCCTCATTGGTCAGTTTTTCTTCAGGTGACCTCCTCTCAGACGTGACACACCCACTCAGAGTTTGGACGCGGTTCTGTTTGGCGTGTCTTTGGACCCCTGGGGGGCGTGTCAGACTCCGGGGTTGTGGCCATGATGGCGATAATCACGCTGTAATTTGTTGACTTGACTTCCTGCCACGGTCGTGTGTGAATGTGATCAGATAGTGGTCGGCATCTCCGCCGAGGGGCCTTTGGGCAAACGGGCGTCGGCATCTGTCCAGCGTGTTCAGGGCTCTTTGATTCGCCGCCCGGTCCAGATGGGCTGTCACGCCTCACGGCCTCCCAGAGCTAACGCTACGCTAACAAATGACTCGGGCTGCGATCCAACTCCTAGGACAAACACAAAGCCAGACCAATGGGCCTCTATGGCTGCAGCGTCGCCGTGGCGACGCGTTGTCCCTCCTGACCAATGAGGACAAAGGAAAAGTTTTCATGTCGGAACAGAAGCGTGTTTAACTTCAATTGTTTGACTTCACCTTGGACTAGAACCTTTAGTTAACCCCACAACCGTAAGGGTCAAGTTTGGGTTAGATCTAGGGTTAAAGTTAGGGTTAGGGTTAAGGTTAGGGGTTAAGGTTAGGGTTAGGGTTAGGGGTTAGGGGTTAGGGTTAGGGTTAGTGTTAGGGTTGGGGGTTGGGGGTTGGGGTTGGGGGTTAGGGTTGGGGTTTGGGCCTAGGGCTAGCGTAGGGCTATGGTTTAGGGTTAGGGTTGGGGTAGGAAATTAGGAAAACTGGGAAATTGGGCATTAAGTATGTGGAATAATTACATTTAATGCCTCAAATTTGATTGCGCCTTCAGGTTATGACGTTGGGGGGGTTTACACCTATCCAGAACCGTGACGGGTCGCCTTACAGAACTCCTACACACAGATAGATGTTCTACTTCCTGTCTTTTCTCCACTCAGGATTGCTCTGAGCTCCTGAGCTTCTTCCTCGTCGCCATGGAGTGGGTTGTTGCTACGGCCTACCAGCTGCGTTCGCATCCCATCTCGGAACAGACGCGCTCCGACTCGTCCGTCTCGGCCCGATGGCGCCTTCAGGCTTCAGGGAGCATCTGATAGTCTTGTATCGGATTCTAATTAAACAGGCTGCAGCCTTGTAACACGGGGGCTATTTCATTATCGTTTTTGTGTACCAAATTTATTTAACAAAAAAATATTAGAGGCGGTTCCGCCGCCTCAGGACGGGCGACGGCGTCGCGATGTAAAACTCATTTACTTGCGATGACACGCCGCTCCGTCATCGCACCAATCCCCATCTGCGTTCCGTGTTCGCTGGATTATTCTGTCAGATGAAAAGAAGTCGTCACGTTTAAGAGCAGCGTCGTCGTGACGACCGTCTGATTTTTTACTATTTTATTAATGAGATCTGCTGATGCGTCACGGTGCCTCGTCCTCGTCTGGAGGTTGATCGGCGCCGCCTGTCGAGGCTTCGCTCCGGAGGAGATTTCATTTCCTTCTTCGCTTCGCTTCTCCTTCCACTTCCTGTCTCCGGAGCGTTCACCACGTCTCACTCCCGTCTTTAGCCCAAACCCAAGCTTTCCTAAGGGTCAGCTCCTCGGCCGCTCATCCGCCGACACGTTTCTAGAATGCTGAGTGACCTCAGGTGACCTCTGTCGTCATGGTAACAGCCATACGCTTCATGAGCCGGTTCCACTGGGGGGGGGGATTGTCGGGGTCATGTATTAACGTGGTCGTGGGTTCAAACATGAATAAATGATGCTGCTGTGTGCGGTTACAGAGTGTCCCGTGTTTGACCTCTGACCCCCGTCCTTTACGAGCTTTACCGTCGATTAAAGCCGACATTTCTCTGACATTTATGAATCAAATGACACAGTATTGATGTCAGTCAGCAGAGAATCAACGGCTCTGAAGCTGGAAACTGTGAAGAAACTACAGGCTTTGGCTGCCAGTCTGAACGCAGCCTCATGGCTTGTTCAGACTGGTCGCCAAAATCCGATTTCTAGCCCGTCGAGATTGATATCGAATGTCTCATTATCACATCGGCCAAGAACGTGGCCCCAAAGATCAGATATGGAAGGAAATCCGATATGCCTGCAGTCTGAACGCAGCTTAGTCTTGGGTTGGGCACAGGTGTTGTGTGTGTGTGTGTGTGTGTGTGTGTGTGTGTGTGTGTGTGTGTGTGTGTGTGTGTGTGTGTGTGTGTGTGTGTGTGTGATTTTTTGAGAAGCCTGATGACCTATAGGTAAATTCTCTTTACCAGCCCTGTGCTCCTGGTCCTGGACTTCGAACTCCTGTTGCGTCTGCCTGATGGTCGGAGTGTGAAGAGTGTGTGTTGTGGTTGTGTGCTGTCTCTGGTAAGGGTTTGTGTTCTACGTAGGACTCTGGTTTTGTAGGCGTGAGGAGAAGGTTGTCCCAGCAATGTGCTGTGAAGTTTTGATCACCTGCTGGTGGGCCTTCCTGTCCTGACCACCCTGGAAGGCCTTCCTGTCCTGGCCACCCTGGAGGACCTTCCTGTCCTGACCACCCTGGAGGACCTTCCTGTCCTGACCACCCTGGAGGACCTTCCTGTCCTGACCACCCTGGAGGGCCTTCCTGTCTTTCCGTACCAGACTGTGATAGAGGCGGTGAGGACCATCTCGATAGCGTATCTGTAGAGGCAGCTGGGGGTTTTGGTTGACATGCCAAACTTTCTCAGTCTCTGTTGGGACTTGTGAAGGATTTGTTGGGTATTGTGAGACCAGGTGAGGTCCTCGCTGATGTAAGTGCCAAGAAATGTAGAGGTTTTCACCCTCTCCACCCCAGTCTCATTAACATACAGGGTTTATGTGATGATCTCTTTGGTCTTGTCTGTATTGAGATGCAGGTTGTTGTCATGACACCAGGTCCACCACCTCTCTTCTCTACTTACAGTTCTTGAGCTGGAAGTGTTGTTGTGGACTCTGACTGACAGGGTTCCGCCTTTAGGAAGTTCAGCACCCCGTTACAGAGGGAGGGTGTCTGTCCAGGAGCTTGTCTCAGAGTTTGTGGGGGACAACAGTGTGAATGTAGAGTTAAAGGCTATGAATAGCATTCTGACACGTGTCCTGGCCCTCTAGGTTAACTGTGTCTGTAGAGGGTCCACGGTGTCATCGGCGCGTCATCACTCTCCTTCAAAGCACTTCATTGTGATTGGATTGAATCCTATGGGCCGACAGTCATTCAAGCGTGTCCCGTTGCTTTTCTTGGGTGTGGGCACTTTGGTGGTGGACCTAGAGCAGGTGGGGAGAGGTTTGCTGGCATGTGGAATCAGCTAGATCTGATGAGCAAACCCTGAGTGCACACCCTGGGATGTTCTCTGGACCTGCTGCTTCCTGTGGTTTGTTCTACTCAGAACCTTACCCACATTTGCTGATGTCAAAGGTTCGTCCTTGGATCCAGCTTGGTTCCAACTGGGTTCCAGCCCAGTTCCAAGCCAGCTCCTGCTCAGTCCCAGTTCGGTTCCAGCTTGGTTCCTCCTTGGCTTCAGCTTGGTTCCAACTGGGTTCCAGGCCAGTTCCAGCTCAGTTCCAGCTTGGCTCAAGCTCGGTTAGGGTCAGGGTTAGCTACTTTTTTTGATCACACCTGTCTGTTTTATTCACACTTCATTCCTGCTCTGCTGGTCTTTGGGCTTTTGTGTTGCGGCACGTTTGCAGCATTAGCTTTGACGCGTTTCATCCATAAACATTAGAATTGTCCTCTCCAGCGTACACGTGTTTAAATTCATCTTCAAAACAGCGAGCCTTGATGTCACGTCTCCATCACCTCTAGAGACCAGAGAAGTCATCATCCGAAGACGAACTCCTACAATAACACACCCGCCTGTCCGACGACAAACGCCGCCGCATTAAACAGGTAGACAAAATGTCTGTGCGGAGAACAATGAGGTCTTTCCTCTGCAGTAACGGAGGAGAACTCACCCCGTTAATAACTTTCTGGGGTCCTGAGGGCGACTTTCATCCAAACAAACGAGGTCTACTCCAACCATCGCTCCGTAGGATGGAAATGAGAGGTGATGCGACGTAATCCCTTGTAAGATGGCGCAATAGCGCTCCAAGATTTGACTTCATCTTCGTCTCATTATGCAGATTTATTTCGGAAAATAAAATCTGCAGCGTAAACAAGAAATCAATTCTCTATTGTGTTGCTGCCGTTTCCTCTCGACTCATCAGCCCACATCAGAGAGGAAGAAAGGGATTACTGGCTACTCTTCATCACCCAAGGGGCGATACAGTAAAATATTAATTCTGGCTTCATCGTCTGCTATTTTTTTCCACTTCTTTTCTCTAATTTGTTAATATGTAAATCTGCCCCCCCTCCCCACCTCAAACTTACGTCCTCTCAGGGCCTCGGAGCCGCGAACACAAATGTCGGTGGGATTACCAACCTCTAATTGGCTTGGCATCAGCCCTCCGCACTTCCAATTATGAGACGTCTCGCAGCCACGACGGCAACAGAAGCTGCTTCAGAATTCATTCCAGATCCTTCAAAGCGGCTTCCTGCTATACTTCCATAAAATATTACCCAACGACGCCCTAGACCTCGTCAGCCGTGATGGACGTTGCGCCGGTTGATAGGGGGCAATCAAAAACAAACGGTTGCTAGGGAAATCTTTTCAGTATTGCTTTGCGGCTGAAAGAATATTTAGTTTCCAGGGAATCAACCTCTCAGAACATCTGGTGGACGTCTAACGTCTCCTGGCTCCACGGCCGACCCATCAACCCCCCCTTCAGGAACAGGGATCCACTAAAGACCCTCGTGGGTTCTTAATCATCTTGGCTGGAATCATTCCAAACCTCACAGCCCTACCCCTCCCTCTAATTTGTTGTTCCCTTGTAGGGGAGGGTGTTCCAGTTCTCTAGGGCCATGATGGGCCCCTGGGCGTGAGGTTTGTTGCCCCCCACAATCACCTCATTAACAGGAAACACACCAGATTATCCGGAGATTGTTCAGAGGAATGACGAGATTTTCTTGTACCAATTTTTGACAGTTTTCTCAAGAGTTTCTGAGGTCCAGATCGACTCTGGTCCCTCTTGGCACCAGCAGGTGGATCCACCTCAACTCAGATCCAGTTCTCATCTTTAGATTGGTTCCTGGACGCAATGAACACAGAACCGGAACGTGACGTTTGCTCCCAAAAAAACCCAACAAGTCCAATTATTCATTAGAAAACATTGACAATGTTTCTGTGGTTGAAGGTCCGTTCAGTCCTTCCTTCTTGAACCACGTCTTCTTCTACTACCACTACTACGTTTACTACTACCTATTTTATTTCTTCTTCTACTTCTTCAACTACTCCTACTACTACTACTCCTACTTCTCCTTCCTCCTCTTCTTCTTCTTCTTCTTCTGGATTCGAATGTCCTCCAGCTGAGACCTCCAGGAGGTCCTCCTTCTGAATCAGACTGGTCTCCAGAGCCTTCATCTCCTGGAGGAGGGAGAACTTCTCCTCCCTCCACCGGCTCTGGTTGGAATCAGACTCCCTCATCTTTCATCTGTTGTTGCTAGGATACCAGTTTTTACCAGAACGCCCTGATTTTACTCCACATGCTAAATGGTTCTGAAGCTTGATCTTCCATCACTACGAGAATTCATTCCAGAATGAACCAAACGGGACGAGTGGCGCTGAGGTAAAGGTTTCTGTTTCCTTTTCAGGACTGTCACTGGTAGGTAACTAGTAATGACCAGTAATAACTAATCAATAACTAACTGGAAGTTGTGATGGACACCTTTCAAGGACAGAATTCTGGCTCAGGAGGATGGAAAATAAATGTTTGACACGCCGTTGGGTGATTTTGAAGCTAATTGGCCTTCATCCTCCTCAGTGGAGACTGTGGCGTGTTCCTTTGATATATTAGCTCTGACACCCGGGTCATATTTTCATTAATTAAACATGTCTTTGTAATAATTTCACACCGATAGAGGCTGGTTTCACCACCAACTTTAGACACACAAGATATGCCTGTGCCACATAACTTAATTAGAAAATGATAAATGCCCGAGCGGTGCGCCCGTACATCCCTGCAAAGGTCAGGACCACCACCGGCGCGCCTCATTTTCATTCACCCAGCATTTGTAAAGTTGTTCAGACGTTCCGACACGAATGGGCAGCCGTGAATGCTCGATTCTGAACATACGACGGCCCGCAGCTTCATTCTGAGTGGTTGATGAACAACATCGCCCCCGCAGACGGGGCAAATTAGTCTGAAACAACAGGAAGGTTCCAGGTTTGGGTCCTTTCGTTGTGGAGTCTGTCTGCCCGGGTTCTCTCCAAGTTCTCCGGCTTTCTTCCATCTCCAGAAACATTAATTTCAGTTGGATTTGTTCATTTTCAGTGCTGCGTCCTCTTCTTTCGTGGGTCACGGGGGTTGCTGGGGCTTATCCCGGTGGAGAGACCCTCTGGATGCGTTGCCAGTGCATCGCGGATGAAAGCCAGGTATACCTTACCACTAGAGGGTGTGAACTCTTGTGTTTCTCTTGGGTGTGACCTCACATTGAGCTGGCGTCTTGTCTGGGGTGTACCCTGCTTTTAATTCGTACCCAGCTGGGAATGACTCCACAGACCCGTGACCCCTGGGGTGAGATGAGTTCATCTTGTCTGTAAGAAAACCAGGAGATGGATAGTTTGACCCACCTCCTAAAGTCTTTGCATGTCTTTATTTTTACGTTCCATCGGCGTGACGGGCGCTGACCCAACGTCCCACGACACGTCCCACAATCCCCTGTGGATAGGAAAAACCTCCCAAGGTTTTTCATATCCACAAAAAGTCCTTGCATTCCAAATCTCGAGGGATGTTACCGCCTCTGATACGTAAAAAAAAGTAGTTCTAGCTCTGCTCTGCTGTGATAGCAATAATTTACAGCTCTACTAACGGACTTTAGCGTATTGTAGGACAGATTACAGGCCGGTTCTTAACGGCTGTAATTAAGCTTTTGGACCTATTATTTTTTCTCCTATTCTCTACCAGAAACAATCCAGTCTGGTGAGACTCGTTCAAACTGTCTCTAAAGAGTTTATTTGTCCGTGTTTACAAGTTTAAATACATTTAAATGATCATTTTAAACTGGTTTGAGCCACTAAGCATCAAACTTTAAATTCTGAACGTGTTTTGCAGCAATAAGTTGCCGTTGGTTTGCTCTCTTATCGCTGTCAGCTTTAAATGGAGCTGCAGGCTGCACCTGGTTAGCCTAGCGTAGCATTAAAACCAGAAACGAGAAGTAATACAGCAGAGCCTCGACATAAGAACTGCCCCGCAGACGAGGGATTAGAGATAAGAGTCGTCACTTAAAGACACCACGGCTAGTGGGCGGATGGATAGAACATCAGTGAGACTGTATCTCGTTCTTTACCACATGTTGGATGGATACAACATCAGTGAGACCGCATCTCGTTCTTTACGTGTTAGTGGATGGATACAACATTAGTGAGACCGTATCTCGTTCTTTACCGCGTGTTGGCGGATGGATAGGACATCAGTGAGACCGTATCTCGTTCTTTACCGCGTGTTGGTGGATGGATACAACATCAGTGAGGCCGTATCTCGTTCTTTACGTGTTGGTGGATGGATACAACATCAGTGAGACCGTATCTCGTTCTTTACCACGTGTTGGCGGATGGATACAACATCAGTGAGACCGTATCTCGTTCTTTACGTGTTGGTGGATGGATACAACATCAGTGAGACCGTATCTCGTTCTTTACCACGTGTTGGCGGATGGATACAACAGTGAGACCGTATCTCGAATCAGCTCTCTCAACACATCACGGTTGACTTCCTGTGCGTGTCTCGGTGGAACCCGTGTCGTCTTGGTCGGCGTTCGGTCGGCGCGTCTCGGCTCAGGCGATCTCTTAAACAACACTTGAGTTCATGAAACTTGTGTGCGACACAAGTTTCCAGAGGAGTGTGAGCCGTGCGTCACGTCGTGAGCGGTGCTCCGGCTCCAGACCATCCATCACCGTAAGGGATTGTTGTGTGCATTGACATTTTCTACGCTGCGAGGGGAAGCGCCGTGGCCAGCGCCGCCGTGATTCATGCCTTGTTGTTTTTCATTGGGATCCTGCAGAGGAGCGGACGAGCCGGCGCTTTGTGTGAATGTCAGCAGATGAGATAGAAAGAGAGCGCCGTGCCCACCGAGCTATTTGCGGCGTGGCCCCCGTGATGATGATGGATCGCCCGCCGTAAGCGCACGTTTATGAATGCTAAGAGCAGCTTTTATTGTGAGCACACGTGCCGGACGTTGGGCTGTCAAGGACCAGACTAATGTTTGTTCAGTGGTTACCATGTGGAGGCGGTGGATAACAACGCCGCATTCAGTCCTGTTGACGCTCAGCTCAGCCAACAATCTGAAAATTCTCAACAAGGACTTTTGCGGCAGCTTCAGAATCGTAAAAGAAAAAGAACGAGACGAGTTAGCTGACGCGGATCAGGATACGTATCTCATTCGATCCCCAATCTTTTTTGCATTACGATACGACCAGCATGAATACTTTTTGTTTGTTAATATCTGTATTATATTACACTTCCTCCTTTAGTTTGTGGGCAACGGCCTATAGCAAGGACCGTAGATCAAACCAGAATTAACTGTATGACCAATCATTCTGTACGTACCATCCAAAGAGAGTAGGTCAAGGATTTGACTGTCTAGTACTATCATCAAAGGAGAGTAGATCAAGGATTTGACCTACTTGTGTAAACTACACGGGTTCCCCATTAGTAATAATAATAAATGTAAATTCAATATGTATAAACTTTGTTAGCAGCGTCCTCGTAACATCGCGCCAATGTTTGTTCTTTTTGTTGGCTTTGCTATTCTGTGTTAGCGGCCGGAGCAGCCCCTTTGAAGAAGGTAGTCATGTGACTGATTTGGATACTGGTGGTAGCGACGGCTGATGAATCTTCTGAATAGCTATCCATATAACACTCCAATGAGACAACCCGTCAGGGAAGACTTTGTGAAGATTGTGGACCTGAAATTATTATTATTGTTATTATTATTAATATTGATAAAATTATATAATTATTATAATTGTTATATATTTATTATCATTATTATTTAAAATTATTATTATTATTTAAAAAAGGTATATTTAGTTAACGAAGCATGCTTTTGTCACCACTTTGCTTCAATCTGCTGCTCAGCTAATCTTTTACAATCGGTCGTCAATTAAATGGTGATATTTCAGAAAAATCTCACTCTCGTGCTCTCGAGTTGTCACCTTGAAACTTCAATGCGAGGAATGAGAAGTGGACGCTTCTGTCATTCCTTTTGTGACTTTCCATTTCCATGAAAATGTGTGTGTGTGTGTGTGTGTGTGTGTGTGTGTGTGTGTGTGTGTGTGTGTGTGTGTGTGTGTGTGTGTGTGTGTGTGTGTGTGTGTGTGTGTGTGTGTGTGTGTGTGTGTGTTCATGGACCATGCTGTTGAGTCTCGTCCGTGTTCTTCTATTTTCCACAAGTGAGCCTTTTAGCGGCCGCGCTTCGCCGTCCACGCTCCGCGCTGCGCCGTCCACGCTCCGCGCTTCGCCGTCCACGCTCCGCGCTTCGCCGTCCACGCTGCGTCGTGACCTCAGTGACTTCCTCGTTAACATGGCGCTGGATTTTCCCATCTTCTGGTCCTCTAGGATGACGAATCTGTCCGTTACTCCGACGGGTTCTATTGTTTCTGGGGGACATTTTGGAGCCAAAGTACATAAACACCATTATCGGGGGGCCAATTGGAGGCGGCGGCTGCTGTCAAACAAACAATGGCCCCGGGAATTACCTGCCAGGAGTCATACCTGTCAGCGAGCTGCCATGGCTCCGTCTGGATGTTCCTGGAGCCCCTGGTGGTCCTCAGCTACCGGGAAGAACCTGACTGTGAATTACAGCCGATGGTGACGGTAATTTGTAATCGTTAGTCCTGTAATTAGTGCAGAGGTTCGCAGTGGAGGTCCAGCAGCAGCAACAATCAGGAGCGTTTGCGTTCACGCCGCGACTTCGATTCATCAAACGAATCAAACGCATGTCGGCTCGGGTCTGACGTCTGATGGTTTTACGTTCCGTCTTCAGAAGAAAACTGAGCGCGGATCAAAACGCCGCCGTCACCGCCGTCCTAAAAATAAAGCCTCGCCGGCTGATGGTGTTCTCCATCAGGAGCCTCAGCTGCCAGGGGCGTTTGAGGCTACCGCTTCAGAGTTAGCGTCATGCCGCTGAGGCTGAAGGTCGCGCCGACCCTGACAGGTCGTCACAGGTCAGGGATGATCTCCTCTTCATCACCGCAGGATCAGACGTGAGGATGGAAACGGAATTCATGTCAAACAAACTGAGGAGAAGAAAATCACAGATCTGAGGAGGACGTTTCCTCAATCCAACCGTTTCTGTGTTCTAGTTCCCAGCTCAGACTACAGGAAACAGTTAGCAGTTAGCAGTTAGCAGTTAGCGGTTAGCAGTTGAACCTCGTCTTTTTGTTCCACTTTCTTTCCAAACGGTCTCAAACCTCAGCTTTCAGTTTTCAACGCGACCTGAAGTTAAAGTTCTGGCGGCTTTGATGTCGTCCATCAAGTTTGTGACAAAGGTTTGGAGAGAACGTTCCGGTGTGTGGGTCGGGGAGGGCTGGGCTGTCAAACCAACTCTGTGTTTGTCGTGTTTACAGCGATGCAAACATCTGATTGGAGGAAACATCTGGGATGTTTCTGGGGGTCGGGGGTTCGTCTGGAAACGGGAACAAACTCAACGGATTCTCTGTGATCGTTTCTGACGTGTGCGTTTTGAAGTTTAGGCTTTAAAATCTGGACGTTTACTAAAAATACCTGTGTGTGTGTGTGTGTGTGTGTGTGTGTGTGTGTGTGTGTGTGTGTGTGTGTGTGTGTGTGTGTGTGTGTGTGTGTCGTGATCAAGGCTTCTTCTTCCCCTTCGCTTCCCAGCGAGGCTAATGTTCCCTCCCTGCGCCGCCGCCGCCTCGCCTGAATGGGACGCCCGCGCCGCGGCGCCGACCTGACGGGCCTGCGTCGGTAGATAAGGTTCGGAGGACAAAGGGAATGCTAATTCACAACGCCGCCGCGTTCCAACACGTTTACCGCCGGGGGTTCGACGGAGCCTCAAGAGCTGACCTGGCTGAAACAGGAAATGCTAATCGGTACGCCGGTTTTCATGTCCGTCCGGGTCCATCTGGGGGCGCCGGTGGCTCCTGGGGGCCAAGACCGACCGTCCTCCGGTTCCTCCTTCTACTCCTTCATAATTTTCCTCTTGCTGGAAACGTCCCCGTAGACGCCGGCGGTAGCATCCCGCGTTGGGTTCTGTCATCACATCACATTCCTGGTTTTAATCTTCTTTATTTACTATTCCAGCCAATCACACGCCTCGGGTGTTAAAGCGCCAGACACTCCATCGCATTACTTCCTGCTCATTAGCATAAGGAGGAGTTGCATTGATTTCCACGCGGCGGTTCGTCTTCCACCCTTCGCCTGCGGCGGTGAAATATCCGCGGGATGACTTTTAGCATCGGTAATAAACCGCCGCGCTCATTACTCCAAACGCTCGCAGGACGCCGCGCCGCTCGCGTCGGGGCTGAACAGGAAGTGTAAACATTTGGGTCGCTGTGCTGAACTTTTCTTCGTCTTTGGATTTTCTATTTGATTGAAGTTGCGTCTCTGTGGTGGCGTCGGAGGTGAGACGGCGTGGAGGAACATCTGGAGCGGAGAACAGCTGCTGTATGAATGTTCTACATGAACAATGAGTCATCTACGTCCTGCAGGATCCGACACGCAGGGATCATTCATTCATTATTATTACCCCCCCCAGGAAGACTTAGTCGTTTATCGGCAGCCACAACGTTAACGTAGAACCCAACAGATCGCTGTTGTTACCTTCCTTTACTCCCAGATCGCACTTTTCATTAATTACTATAATAAATTACAATATAGATTCACTGCAGTTACCATCCAGGTAAATAGAGCCAAATAGAGCTAAATAGAGCCAAATAGAGCTAAATAGAGCCAAATAATAATAATAATAATAATAATAATAATAGACCTTTATTGTCCCACAGTGGGGAAATTTGTGCGATCGTGGCAGCAGGGGGGGAGGGTCAAACATAAGTAGTTAAATAATATACATACAATAGAGCTAATTAGAGCCAAATAGAGCTAAATAGAGCTAAATAGAGCTAAATAGAGCTAAATAGAGCTAAATAGAGCTAAATAGAGCTAAATAGAGCTATACATGTCTAAACACAGGTAGTCCTCGACTTAGGACTACCTGTGTTTAGATGCGGGTAGGTGAAGCTAAAAGCGACAGTCGATGCCTCATGTCTATTGACATTTCCTTTCCGATATTTCTGCTGGGGTTGCCTGGAGACCCCCGTTGGGTGATAACGGTTCGGTTCTGACCCGGTTGGTAAACGCAGACGGGCCCCGGCGGGACCAGCCGGACCGTCCTGAGGTGTGAATTAGAGCCGGGGAGCACAATCACACACGGAGCAGGAGGTAAATGTCAGAGTGGCTTGGAGGGCTCTGACATTTCCATCTCACGGACTCAATCAGCGTCGCCGCGGCGACCCTGATTGGCAGCCGTTGGGCCGCCGGCACTGATCGAATCAGCGGCGCCGTCAATCAGCCGGTTTTCCGCCGAGTTGGTGGTTCCTGCCGGTTTTTCTGTCGCCGTCAAACACAAACAAGGAGACCGGCCGTCGAGCCAAACGCAACCTGATCCTCATTTCACGCGTGGCGTCCGCTCAACACGCTGACGTGATCGCTGGCGCGTTTCTCAGATTGGTTGTTTGTTTGCGAACGGAGGGCAGATTATTGTTTTAATGACTCCATGACCCGCCGCACTCTGCCTCTGATTGGCTGGATGTTTCCTAGTGGTGGGGCCGGATCGTAAAACAGGAAGCACCTCATTTAGCGAGGACGGCTCTTCATCACCGCCGTCCCGGCGTCCCCGTCGGCCATCAGAGACCGTTATTTATCACCTCGTTCAACACTAAGACCAGCATGCATCAGCTGCCATTGATCGGATTGAGATCCGACCCGATGAATCACGACCTGTCGCCCCCCAGGCGACGGGGTTTATGGGTTCAAACCCCTCCCTCAAAGAATGCCTCAACACGGCAATTCCCGGATGGGACGGCGACTCGTTCAGCAGGAAAAGAAGATGTAGCCGTCTGAGCTAAATGCTAACAACATGCTAACACGTCCCACCGTTCTTTACATGGTGCATCGGTTCCAATGCTTTGTCTGTTTTTAACCCTGCGGTGTCCAGCCAGTGTCCCTCCTGTCCCCTCCAGGAGACAGTCTGTCCTGCTTTCAGTGAGTGTGGGAGACTTCAGTGCTCTTCACTCTTCTGACCAATGGTTTTAATCTGTTCAGTGAAAATTTTACTATCAGGAAATCCATCTACGGTGCTGGGTACAATAGATGGAATCAGAGAAAGTGGCAGCTTTTAAATTTTATCTCTGGAGAGGCAAAACTCGCAATTTATGTGTCCAGGAAGAGGAGAACTGAAAACAAAACCGCTCAAGAAGCAGCTCCTGTTTTCTGCTGTAACATCAGATGTCGCTTAAAACTAGAATCTGGTTTCTATTAAATGACAAAAGACCTGAATAACTTTAGGAACATCTGGTGTTACAAAAATGTCCTATGGACTTTAGTTGATGACCACCTCACTTTTGCAAACTTCCTGTTATAATGGACTGAGTTTTATATTGTATTTCCTTTTATTTATTGGTTTTTAGTGTTTTTGGAGTTTCATCTAATGAAAAATTGTAAAATGTTTGATGTGATTAAAGTGTTTGTGCGAAAAACAAACAAAAAAAATATTCCTTCTCCTTTCGTTTCCATTCTTTTTCCTTCTTCTCCGTCCTTCTTCCATCTTCTATTCTTCTTCCACTTCCTCTTTTCCCTCTTTTTCCCTTTTCTCTTCCTTCTCCTTTCGTTTCCCTTTTTCTCCGTCTTCGTCACTCATGGACCGCCTGAGGAAGAGGAGGTGATCCTCCTGTAGCTCGGGTCATGAGGTCACGCCTCGGGGGCTCTCGGGTCACGCGTGTCATTGACCTCCTGCATCATGAATGTCGGAGGAACCGCCTGGGGATGCGAGCGATACGTTGGCGTCGAAGGCTACGACCCCGGTGAGCGCTGGTGTGTGTGTGTGGGGGGGGGGGGGGGTCGATGGGGGGTCATGTGACATGTTCTGGTGTTCAGAGAGTTGAGAGATTCTGAGGAGAAACGTCTGACTCATCGCTCTCCTCTCGTCGACACGTCGATGACAAACTCAGAGATGCAGGTCGTATGCAGGTCGTATGCAGGTCGTATGCAGGTCGTATGCAGGTCGTATGCGGTGTTGATGGATGAACCGTTTGAATCCGATCCATCACAGGTGGACGGAGGACGAATCAGGCGTCTGCATTGTCCTCCTCCACGGTCCTGGTGGCGTTTCCTGGTTACCTACAGACCAGAAACCACTGATGATGACCTCTGATGAAGGTCAGGAGAAGGAAACAGTCTGATCACATGGACCTACAGACGGACCTACAGACGGACCTACAGACGGACCTACAGACAGACCTACAGATGGACCTACAGATGGACCTACAGACGGACCGACAGACGGACCTACAGACGGACCGACAGACGGACCGACAGACGGACCTACAGACAGACCTACAGACGGACCTACAGACAGACCTACAGACAGACCTACAGACGGACCTACAGATGGACCTACAGACGGACCGACAGACGGACCGACAGACGGACCTACAGACGGACCTACAGACGGACCTACAGACGGATCTACAGACGGACCTACAGACGGACCTACAGAGGGACCTACAGACGGATCTACAGACGGACCTACAGACGGACCTACAGATGGACCTACAAATGGACCGACAGACGGACATACAGACGGACCTACAGACGGACCTACAGATGGACCTACAAATGGACCGACAGACGGACATACAGACGGACCTACAGACGGACCTACAGACGGACCTACAGACGGACCTACAAATGGACCGACAGACGGACCTACAGACGGACCTACAGATGGACCTACAGATGGACCTACAGATGGACCTACAGACGGACCTACAGATGGACCTACAGACGGACCGACAGACGGACCTACAGACGGACCTACAGACGGATCTACAGACGGACCTACAGACGGACCTACAGAGGGACCTACAGACGGATCTACAGACGGACCTACAGACGGACCTACAGATGGACCTACAAATGGACCGACAGACGGACATACAGACGGACCTACAGACGGACCTACAGACGGACCTACAGACGGACCTACAAATGGACCTACAGACGGACCTACAGACGGACCTACAGACGGACCTACAAATGGACCTACAGACGGACCTACAGACGGACCTACAGACGGACCTACAAATGGACCTACAGATGGACCTACAGACGGACCTACAAATGGACCTACAGACGGACCTACAGACGGACCTACAAATGGACCGACAGACGGACATACAGACGGACCTACAGACGGACCTACAGATGGACCTACAAATGGACCGACAAACGGACCTACAGATGGACCTACAGATGGACCTACAGATGGACCTACAGACGGACCTACAGATGGACCTACAGACGGACCTACAGACGGACCTACGACGGACCGACAGACGGACCTACAGACGGACCTACAGACGGACCTACAGACGGACCTACAAATGGACCTACAGACGGACCTACAGACGGACATACAGACGGACCTACAAATGGACCTACAGACGGACCTACAGACGGACCTACAGACGGACCTACAAATGGACCTACAGACGGACCTACAGACGGACCTACAGACGGACCTACAAATGGACCTACGGATGGACCTACAGACGGACCTACAGACGGACCTATAGACGGACCTACAGACGGACCTACAGACGGACCTACAGACGGACCTACAGACGGACCTACAGACGGACCTACAAATGGACCTACAGACGGACCTACAGACGGACCTACAGACGGACCTACAAATGGACCTACGGATGGACCTACAGACGGACCTACAGACGGACCTATAGACGGACCTACAGACGGACCTACAGACGGACCTACAGACGGACCTACAGACGGACATACAGACGGACCTACAGACGGACCTACAGATGGACCTACAAATGGACCGACAGACGGACATACAGACGGACCTACAGACGGACCTACAGACGGACCTACAGACGGACCTACAAATGGACCGACAGACGGACCTACAGACGGACCTACAGATGGACCTACAGATGGACCTACAGATGGACCTACAGACGGACCTACAGATGGACCTACAGACGGACCGACAGACGGACCTACAGACGGACCTACAGACGGATCTACAGACGGACCTACAGACGGACCTACAGAGGGACCTACAGACGGATCTACAGACGGACCTACAGACGGACCTACAGATGGACCTACAAATGGACCGACAGACGGACATACAGACGGACCTACAGACGGACCTACAGACGGACCTACAGACGGACCTACAAATGGACCTACAGACGGACCTACAGACGGACCTACAGACGGACCTACAAATGGACCTACAGACGGACCTACAGACGGACCTACAGACGGACCTACAAATGGACCTACAGATGGACCTACAGACGGACCTACAAATGGACCTACAGACGGACCTACAGACGGACCTACAAATGGACCGACAGACGGACATACAGACGGACCTACAGACGGACCTACAGATGGACCTACAAATGGACCGACAAACGGACCTACAGATGGACCTACAGATGGACCTACAGATGGACCTACAGACGGACCTACAGATGGACCTACAGACGGACCTACAGACGGACCTACGACGGACCGACAGACGGACCTACAGACGGACCTACAGACGGACCTACAGACGGACCTACAAATGGACCTACAGACGGACCTACAGACGGACATACAGACGGACCTACAAATGGACCTACAGACGGACCTACAGACGGACCTACAGACGGACCTACAAATGGACCTACAGACGGACCTACAGACGGACCTACAGACGGACCTACAAATGGACCTACGGATGGACCTACAGACGGACCTACAGACGGACCTATAGACGGACCTACAGACGGACCTACAGACGGACCTACAGACGGACCTACAGACGGACCTACAGACGGACCTACAGACCGATGTGAGCCTCCACTCGTTCCAGCTGCTGCTGAGGCTAATTAGCGTTCAGCTAGCAGTAGCTAACGCTACATGTTTTTAATTATGACCTGGCAAAGATAGAATCAGAATTATTAGACATGGAGCGGAAGGAACGTGGAGGGAACGTGGGGGAACGTTGAGGGAACGCTGAGGGAACGCTGAGGGAACGTTGAGGGAACGCTGAGGGAACGCAGAGGGAACGTTGAGGGAACGCAGAGGGAACGTTGAGGGAACGCAGAGGGAACGTGGAGGGAACGTAGAGGGAACGCTGAAGGAACGCTGAGGGAACGCAGAGGGAACGCTGAGGGAACGCAGAGGGAACGCTGAGGGAACGCTGAGGGAACGCAGAGGGAACGTTGAGGGAACGCAGAGGGAACGCAGAGGGAACGCTGAGGGAACGCAGAGGGAACGTGGAGGGAACGTAGAGGGAACGCTGAAGGAACATGGAGGGAACGCAGAGGGAACGCTGAGGGAACGCTGAGGGAACGCAGAGGGAACGTTGAGGGAACGCAGAGGGAACGCAGAGGGAACGCTGAGGGAACGCAGAGGGAACGTGGAGGGAACGTAGAGGGAACGCTGAAGGAACATGGAGGGAACGCAGAGGGAACGCTGGGGGAACGCAGAGGGAACGCAGAGGGAACATAGAGGGAACGCAGAGGGAACGTTGAGGGAACGCTGAAGGAACATGGAGGGAACGCAGAGGGAACGCAGAGGGAACGCAGAGGGAACATAGAGGGAACGCAGAGGGAACGTTGAGGGAACGCTGAGGGAACGCTGAGGGAACGCAGAGGGAACGTTGAGGGAACGCAGAGGGAACGCAGAGGGAACGCTGAGGGAACGCAGAGGGAACGTGGAGGGAACGTAGAGGGAACGCTGAAGGAACATGGAGGGAACGCAGAGGGAACGCTGAGGGAACGCTGAGGGAACGCAGAGGGAACGTTGAGGGAACGCAGAGGGAACGCAGAGGGAACGCTGAGGGAACGCAGAGGGAACGTGGAGGGAACGTAGAGGGAACGCTGAAGGAACATGGAGGGAACGCAGAGGGAACGCTGGGGGAACGCAGAGGGAACGCAGAGGGAACGCAGAGGGAACGTTGAGGGAACGCAGAGGGAACGTTGAGGAAACGTTGAGGGAACGCTGAGGGAACGCAGAGGGAACGCAGAGGGAACGTAGAGGGAACGTAGAGGGAACGCTGGGGGAACGCAGAGGGAACGCTGAGGGAACGCAGAGGGAACGCAGAGGGAACGTTGAGGGAACGCAGAGGGAACGTTGAGGGAACGCAGAGGGAACGTTGAGGGAACGCAGAGGGAACGCTGAGGGAACGCAGAGGGAACGCAGAGGGAACGTTGAGGGAACGCAGAGGGAACGTTGAGGGAACGCAGAGGGAACGTTGAGGGAACATGGAGGGAACCTTGAACCTTTGTTAGACAGGAACGGGACGTGGTCGCTAACCGTCCTCTGCTCTCCGACAAACGCCGCCGGTGACGCTAACGCCTGCAAAGCGCTGACTAAACAAAGAGGACGCCCCGTCCATAGAGGCAGCGATGCTATCTGCTTCCTCCCTCCTCTTCATCGTCTGCTCGTCGTCCTCCGTCGGACCATCTGATAAAGTCCGTCCCCTCAGAGATGTTGACACAAACGCTATTTTCTTGATGTCACCGCGGGCCGATGGAGACAAACGACCTCAAACGCCCCTTCTTTATTTATTTATGGCGTTTCGCTGACGGCGGCGTTTTTACCTCCCGTGATTATGCAACAGGAAGTGTAAACGTGGAGGTGGGCGGCCCCCGGGGGTCAGGAGCGCCTCTTGTGGTCGACTCCGTCTAAACAGTCTGTGTTAGAGTTGGTGGTCGGTTGTTAACACTTAAAGATGGGCGGCTACGTGCTAAGCTAAGTGTGTCATGTGACCACCTGTCATGTCAAATTGTCGGACGTCTCTTTCAGCGGGATGTCGGGTCGGATGCTGGTGAGTCAGCACCTTGATGAATATCGCCGTGGTGATGAATGCCTTCATCACAGATTGAGACATGATGGGGTGTTCTCTGGTCTGTGGCTGCCATGGCAACAGAGAGGTGTGTGTGTGTGTGTGTGTGTGTGTGTGTGTGTGTGTGTGTGTGTGTGTGTGTGAGTGCAGACGAGGATCAATGAGTCTGATTGGTTTCCACTGATAGTGTTTGGTGTCGTCTGCGTAGAAAAGAACTCGCCTCAGTTTCTTCGCCGTAGACGTTTCGTCTCGCGTGTTTTAAGGAGCAAACTTCATCAGTTCTACTTATTCCTGATGTTTTTGTTCATCTACTGGAAGATGAGTTGAATTTATGCCCCTAACAGGAAGAGGAAGAGGAAGAGGAACAGGAAGAGGAAGAGGAAGAGGAAGAGGAAGAGGAAGAGGAAGACGGCGAGGCGTGGAGTGTTGGTTTCCCTCACCTGGCGTTGAAGGCGCAGGAATGGAGAGAATAGAGGTGTGGAACTGGAACCGACAGGTGATTGGCTCGTCCTGCAGGCCCGCTGTGGATCAGACTTCAATCTGGAAGGTGACAATAGGAGTGGGCGGAGTCACGCTCCCGCCGCTCGCCGTTGGGTTCCTCCACAGATTGGAAGCGGCCGCTCTTTGTGATTTCATTCTGAATTTTGTCTTTTGTAGTTTTGCATCAGTAAATCTGTAGGTTCTAACCTTTATTCCTTCTTTTTATCCCCTCACACTCCTGGAAGAACCTCGGCTGACGTTTATTCCTGCAGGAGGCGACAACAGAGACCATAAAGTCAGATTTAAGTCGTAATAAGCAGCTCCTTCTCCTCCTGATCTTTATTAACTTCATGCTTTTCTTCACTCGCTGCCATAAAACGTCCAGAATGGCTTTATTTCATCTGCTGACTCAGCACTCCTGGCTCCTACGTGAACTCTGGAGAAGTTCTTGTGGCGTTTCTGTGGATCCAGAGTCACGCCCCCCCCCCCCACCACCACCGGATCTCCACCGGAACCTGGACGGAATGCAGATCTGCTCATTCCTATTCCGAGGCGCTTCTGGTGCGTTTGATGTAATGAGCGTGGCGAAGCTAACGCTGCTCTGCTCCTCTGCTCCTCTGCTCCTGGAGGAGCGTTTGTTTACAGCAGGAGGTCGTTGGGAATCTGGACCTCGCCCAGGAGATCCGGAGGCTCCTCCTGGAAACCAGTGAGGGGAAGCACACGACCGGTGGACACGCCTCCAGTGAACGCAGGGCCGCCTCCTCAGGGCCCCCCCGATGGGCCACGCTGAGGGGTGAGTGGGGGCGGAGCCAGGGGGGGGGGGCTTGATTGGTCTGGATTGGCTGGTATCACAAGAACCAGGTCCTGGTTTAAAATCTAGAACCAAGTCCTGAATAAACCTAAGAAATAACCAACTAACTATCTAAGTAACTATAACTAATTAACTAATTAATTATAACTAATTAACTAGCTACCTAACTAAATAATTAAGTAACTAAGTAACTAATTAACTAGCTATCTAACTAAATAACTAAGTAACTAACTAGCTACCTAACTAAATAACAAAGTAACTAAGTAAGTAATTAACTATCTAACTAAACTAAGTAACTAATTAACGAGCTACCTAACTAAACAACAAAGTACGTAACTAATTAGCTACCTAACTAAAAAACTAACTAGCTAACTAAGTAGCTAACTAGGTAACTAATTAACAACTAAATAACTAACCTTCTCATTACAACTAGAACCAATGCAGTCAGACTGCAACATCCTGCAACACCCCTGAATTCAAAATGTTACCCTGACCTACTGCCATAGGTCAAAGCAGTAGCTTTGATCTATGGTCTTACTCACACTGGCCTTCTCCCTCGTCTTCCTATCGTTTCCAGTTCCTGAGACGACTAAAGTTAAAATTTGACCTTGACCTAGTTTTCCCAAGGTCTGTTCGTCTGTAATTGATTTGCTGGTCGACAGCTGATTGGCTCAGAGATTGCTTCAGGGCTCCAGACTGATCTCATTGGGTGTGAAAGGCGTTAGCGCTGATTAATCCCAGGCCTGAATACAGATGAGTCATCAGATCTGAATAATCAGCCTGGATTCAAGTAAACAAACAAAAACATCTCTTCATCCTGGAGGGAGCTGCACACACACACACACACACACACACACACACACACACACACACACACACACACACACACACACACACACACACACACACACACACACACACACACACACACTGGTCAGTGGTGTCAGTGTGATCACGTCCCTCCTGGCGGGGGTCCACATCACGCCCTGCTGATTTATCAGCCCTTGGCTCCGGGAGATGATGGTAATTGATTTTATTGAAGCCTCCTCTACCTCCCACCGCCCTCCTCTTCCTCCCTCCTCTTCCTCCCCAGCATCCCCCCCCCCCCCCCCCCCGGACCACAGCAGCTTCCTCACACCTTGTTTCACAGCTCTCGTTGGTGAGTGATGGTGGGAATGAAGAAACTGTTCAGCTGCTCCGGTGCATTCAGAACGGACCTGTGAGGAAGAGGAGGAGGAAGAAAAAGAAGAAGACGACAAGGTGGGGGCAGACGAGCCGCTGATGGGGGCAGACGAGCTGCTGTTTGGGGGCAGACGAGCTGCTGGCTGGGGGCAGACTAACCACTGGTGGGGGCAGACTAACCACTGGTAGGGGCAGACTAACCACTGGTGGGGGCAGACTAACCACTGGTAGGGGCAGACTAACCACTGGTGGGGGCAGACGAGCTGCTGGTGGGGACAGACGAGCTACTAGTGGGGGCAGATGAGCCGCTGATGGGGGCAGACTAACCACTGGTGGGGGCAGACGAGCTGCTGGTTGGGGGCAGACTAACCACTGGTGGGGGCAGAGTAACCACTGGTGGGGGCAGAAAAGCCGCTGGTGGGGGCAGACGTGTTACTGCTGGGGGCAGATGAGCCGCTGGTGGGGGCAGACGAGCCGCTGGTGGGACCTAAAGGGACAGACACGCCCAACAGGGGAGCATCAATATGTAGGGGTGGAGCCAAGAGTAGAAATCTGGATTGGGTGAACCCTGCCGCCCTTTCATCTGGGATAGGCTCCACCCCCCTGCGACCCATTAAGGGGTACAGGAAGTGACACATACAACTCCGTCTTCTCGACTGGCAGGTGCGATGTGCGGTCCATCTTGGACTCTGATTGGAGGATGAAGCTCCTCTGATTGGAGGACAAGACTCGCAGTCAGATTAACGACGGGCGCCGCCCCCAAAGCGTTTTCTCCCCGCCGGCGAAACGAGACGACGCTTCATCATGTTGGCGATATTTTTATCTCCACCACAAGCATCCATTGATTCTACAGCTTGTTTGACTATAAATTCATCTGGTTATCTCTGGAGGTGTGTTCCCTCCACACACACACACACACACACCATCAGCTTTATTTATGTGTGTGTGTGTGTGTGTGTGTGTGTGTGTGTGTGTGTGTGTGTGTGTGTGTGTGTGTCCCGGCGGACTCCCCATCTCCTGCTAATATGACACAGTTTATCCGACACGCAGACCCTCCATCATCTGGAAGCACTTCGGCTTCAGTGCAGGGAAAAAAGTTCAGCGAACAACATGTTTAAAAATAGATCCTGCTGCCATCGAGACGGTAAATCTACGATTGATCGCGTCCTGGATGCGTAAATCGATGCACATGAATAAATTGCTCATAACATAGAATGGTGAGCATGCAAATTCCATCCCGCGGTTCTGTGGCCGTAATAAATAGAGCTAATAAATCTGTTTCTGCTCCCCGACGAGCTAAACCAACGCTCCACTCCAAACGTCGTGAAATCGACTCGACACAAATTCCTAAGATCGATATTTGTTTGTTTTAACGAAGCGAAATGGAATATTGTAAATATCTTCCCAACAGTATGGATGAGGACGATCAATACCCAAATGGGCGAATGGATCCCACTTTGTCTGATTTGAGACGCTTCATTTTTAAATCGGGATCTTTTTCGGGGGCAAGCGGCGCCTCGCCCCCCCCCCCAATAGAACCAGTCAGATTTGTAGGTCAAGGACAGGAGGCGTTGGGTTCTCGTCCCATCTGGGGTTGGATCTTTGCCCCACGCGTCATCTGGGACCGGAGCTACAGCAGGATTCTAAAATAAGTCCGACGCGCCGGCAGGATCGATGGCCGCTCCGCGACGGCCTACTTTAGCTCCTGGCGCTGCGGACCGCGATCCGTTGCAGTCGCGGCGCAGGCGCACGAGGCACAGGCGCACGAGGCACAGGCGCAGAAGCAGGTGTGTTTTACGTCATGGGATATGATCCTTTACATTTGATCTATGACAAGCGGCTCAAACAGCGCCGTGTAGTCGCCATCATACAAGCGGTGATGCGTGTATTCACATGATTCAAACACGCCTCGCGATTCATGCATTTTGTCACGTGATGCAAACGTGCTGCGATTGGCGCATTTTGTCATGTGACGCAAACGACTACGCGCATGGTTTACCAGTGCAGAGAGACGCAGACAAACACGCACTCAGTCCTACGGTCAATCAACCTGAAGGGCATGTTTCTGGAGGGGGGAGGAAGCCGGAGAACCCGGAGAGAACCCCCCCCAGACACGGGGAGAACATGCAAACTCCACGCAGAGCGGGACTCGAACCCGGGTCTGTCTTCTTGTGCAGCGACAGCGCTAACCACTGCGCCGCCGCGTCGCTACCAGGGATTACTGTGTTATACGTTTCTCCCTCCTTAAGTGAGTTAGCTCATACACCTGTAGCAAGGACTGTAGATCAAAGCACAGCTTGTTTAACATAACAAACAGCCGTAGATCAAAGCACAACCTGCTTGACGTAACAAACAACCGTCGATCAAAGCACAGCTTGTTTGACGTAACAAACAACCGTAGATCAAATCACAATAGGCGTGAACAAAGAAGAGTAAACTGTACGTAAACAGAAAGGAGAGTAGATCAAATGTCAGTACGGTTACTATGGTTGTGTGAATAAACGGAGGAACAAGCAGCGATTGGCTTTGATCTACCGTGGTAGTTACATTTGCCCCCCCTCCCTCCCCAGTTATATAATATAAATGAATTCAGTGTTGATCGACTTTATTACCAGCGTCCTTGTTACACAGGTAGACGCTCACAGGTAGACGCTCACAGGTAGACGCTCACAGGTAGACGCTCACAGGTAGACGCCCACAGGTAGACGCTCACAGGTAGACGCCCACAGGTAGACGCTCACAGGTAGACGCTCACAGGTAGACGCTCACAGGTAGACGCCCACAGGTAGACGCTCACAGGTAGACGCTCACAGGTAGACGCTCACAGGTAGACGCTCACAGGTAGACGCTCACAGGTAGACGCTCACAGGTAGACGCTCACAGGTAGACGCTCACAGGTAGACGCTCACAGGTAGACGCTCACAGGCTCCGCCGGAGAACCCAGGCAGAGATCACGCAAACTCCACAGATCAAGCCACAGTTGATGATCCACAGGTTCCTGTTCTCCTTCCTCTCCTTCAGCACCTGGAGCTTCAGGTTCTCCATCTGAGCAGTCAGGACCTTCTTCCTCCAGTCCAGAGCGTCCTTCTGCTGCCTCAGTTCCTCCACCTGAGCGCCAGTGGAGTCGACCAGCAGAGGCTGTTCCAGGGGAGTCTCAGGTGCACGTTCCATTCTCTTCATATTCTCCAGCTGACTCATGATGGTGTCAGAGGTAAGCAGACACCTCTCCAGGTCTTCATTCAGGGTCATCTTGTCCTCCTGATCCTCTTGGACATCAGAATCTGGGAAACTGTGTAATTCCGCCACGGTTTCGACGTTCCTCGACGTCTCTGGGCTGCAGGTTGGGATCTGCTTTTCACCGTCAGATTTGTTTGGAAAGAATCTTTTCCATTTCTTCTGAGCCACCAAAGCGTTGACATCATCCTTTCTGTTTTTCCTGAGCATTTCGTCGCTCTCAGACGGACTCGTGTCCTTTAATATCTTCCTTATAAACTTGAAAGGACCCAACTTTCAACGGCTTTGATGTTTCGTCCTTCCTGGTTGATGAGGTTCTTAATTCTTACCTGGAATGGATCCAGGGCTTCATCTTCAACGTATCTTTGATGTCATGTGATGACGTCACCGGGTTCTTGATGACAGTGAGTTCTGCTCAGGTGCAGGAAACTGGTTCTGCTGTCAGTCTTCCTGTCCTGCAGAGGGCGCTGTTATGGTACACCAAACCGCACAAACAAATTTGTTTCCTGTAGGCCAGTCTCTGTTTCCTGTAGGTCAGTTTCTGCTTCCTGTAGGTCAGTTTCTGCTTCCTGTAGGTCAGTTTCTGCTTCCTGTAGGTCAGTCTCTGCTTCCTGTAGAGGACCGGGTCGTACCGGCCCACTGTGGGTGGGGCCGAAGGCCCGGGAAAGCCGTCCAATCACGTCTGAGGAATGGTGACTCCACCAGGAGCCAGATGTCTGTTACCAGATGTCAGATGCCAGAGCCAGATGTCATCATCACCATCATCATCATCACCATCATCATCATCACCATCATCAGCATCATCATCATCATCATCATCACCATCATCATCATCACCATCATCAGCATCATCATCATCATCATCATCACCATCATCATCATCACCATCATCATCATCACCATCATCATCATCATCACCATCATCATCACCATCATCATCACCATCGTCATCGTCATCGTCATCGTCACCATCCATTCATCCATTCATCCATGCAAAGGCAGGGAACACCCCGGAGGAGACGCCAGCTCACCATGAGGCCACAGGAGAACAGAAGGGGTTTGAACCCAGGACCTTCTGGCTGTGAGGCCACAGATGGACCAAAGGCGCCGTCTGTGGAGAATCATTCACTTTATGAATAAATTAATTCCTGAATAAATGAGATCCAGATCTTCCCGTCGGCGGCGAACAGAAAGGGGCCGAGGCGTGAGCCTGAAACATCAGGATTCATCATCGCATTCCTTCTCCTTGGGTTTGATGAAAATTTAACTTTTGAAATCTGAAGAACTTAAAGGGGGCAGGCAACACATCTGCCCCGTAGGCAAACAAACAGCAGGTGTGAACGGACGGACGCCGGCGGGGCGAGGAGAGACCGCTAACAGCGCTCATTATTCCGGCGCCATTAAAGCAGGAAAATACCAGGAAGATGGGAATAAATTAAAACGGTTGTGATGTTAAAACACTCAGGTAGAAATAGAACCGGGGTAATTACTGGGGTAATAGCGTTCCGACGAGCACCGAGAACGTTCATTTGAAATTAGCATTCCCACTAAAACAATAATTGATTTATAATCAAGCCCCTCCCCCTCCCTGACGGCGTTGCTTTTTCCTGGTGTTATTTTCTAGCAGAGAACGTCTGTTTTGTTCCACGTTTTTACTAGGATTAGAAACCAGATTAGAGCCACATTAGAACCAGATTAGAACCAGATTAGAACCAGATTAGAACCATATTAGAACCAGATTAGAACCAGATTAGAGCCACATTAGAACCAGATTAGAACCAGATTAGAACCAGATTAGAACCAGATTAGAGCCACATTAGAACCAGATTAGAACCAGATTATAAAGTGAAAGTGGGAGGATATCAAACCTAATCCATCGTCAGCGGCGACACGCCCTGAAGACGAGACGAGGCGTTCAGGGAACCCCGGTGTTCATCAGCAGCAGGATGTGGCAACCCGGAGTGGAACGCTCCCCAGAACGGGGGGAAGGTTCCATTACGGAGGTGGGGGGGTGTCAGCACCTGCAGCACCTTCATCGTGAGGAAGACTCCAGAGGGAGTTGACGCCTGGAGGTGAAGCCCCACATTTATCTGCTGCTGGAGTCCTCAGGTGGGAACGGCTGCAGGTCACAGGAGCCGCCGTCGCTGTCTGGGTCGCTTAGCGTTAGGGTGGGGGCGGGGCTGAGGGTGGGGGTAAGTCTCCCAGATGGGGCAGTTCAGGTGGAGTGGGGTAAAGGTTGCATCAGTCTGTCCACAGGCTGCTGTTGCTTCAGTTAAACAGAAGATAGCGGCTAGTGGCTATTTATTAGTGACTAGCAGCTGGTGGCTACTAGCCACTGGCTAGCAGTCAGTGGCTAGCAGCTAGTGGCTGGTGGCTACTGGTTGCACTCAGGTTAGGGGTTGAAAGTGGAGCAGAAATTTGAGAAAAGTCATGCATCAGATAAAAGCCTCGTCTAAATTGACAATGGATGGCTAATGGCTAGTTGTGAGTGGCTAGCAGCTGGTGGCTAGCGGCTAATGGCTGGTGGCTAGTGGCTGCACTCAAGTTCGGGGTTGAAATTAAGCATAAATTTGAGACAAATCATGCATCAGATGAAAGCCTTGTCTAAATATGCAATATATGGCTAGTGGCTAGTAGCTGGTGGCTAGCTTCTAGCGGCTAGTGGCTGGTGGCTACATTCAAGTTCAGGGTTGAAATGAGGCACGAATTTGTGGTGACTCAGATGAAAACCTTGTCAAAATAGATGGCTAGTGGCTAGCGGCTAGTACCTAGCGGCTAGTACCTAGCAGCTAGTACCTAGCGGCTGCATCCGGCTCACGGGTGGAGATGCAGCAGTAATTTGAGACGATGAAAGCCTCCCTCTAAACAGCCAATCTAACACCAGAACCCTCCCCCGTGTGGGGGGGCAAAGGGCCATCAGGACCGCTCACACGATCTGATGAGCCTTATTTTAGTCTAACCCCCCCCCCGCTGTCTCTAAGTGTCCAATTTGGGTGAATGGAAATGAAAGTGTGTTTGCTGTGAGACGCGACTCCATTTGAGCTCTAATGATGCGGTGGCCGAACGCCATCAGGGCTCAATCAGCTCTATCGACGCTCCCTCACCGCCACACCATCAACACGCCATCAACACGCCATCAACACGCCATTCCTCTGAACCGCGTTACCGAGTTCATGTTGAATCATCAGAGGCTTTACGATCACACGTCTGCAATTAATGTTTGTCGCCAAACAATCAGAGAAGACAGAATGAAAGACTGAACGTGATGTCAGGACGGAAACACAACGCCACCACCCCCACTGATGATGTCATCAGTGATGTCACATGTTGAGGTCCCGTGTGGTCATCGCCTCTCACCTGCTCGCTGTTCATCTTGGAACATAGAGGTAGTCCTCAACCTACAAACATCTGTTGATATGAACGAACGCGCTTCACCATACCCGACTACCATTCTGCAGTTCCCCTTTCAGCCTCAACCCCCGGGGGGGCAGCACTGAGTTAATCTGATTAAACTACGTCCAATCAGATCGACTGAACTCTAAAAGACCTGAACCCTGTGTTTCTGGTCGGTCTGAGGGACTAGAACTTTAGTGTTTAGAGTAGTAATGGATTACTTTAGTGTTTAGAGTAGTAATGGATTACTTTAGTGTTTAGAGTAGTAATGGATTACTTTAGTGTTTAGAGTAGTAATGGATTACTTTAGTGTTTAGAGTAGTAATGGATTACTTTAGTGTTTAGAGTAGTAATGGATTACTTTAGTATATACAGTAGTAATGGATTACTTTAGTGTTTAGAGTAGTAATGGATTACTTTAGTGTTTAGAGTAGTAATGGATTACTTTAGTGTTTAGAGTAGTAATGGATTACTTTAGTGTTTAGAGTAGTAATGGATTACTTTAGTATATACAGTAGTAATGACATTACTTTAGTGTTTAGAGTAGTAACGGATTACTTTAGTATTTACAGTAGTAATGGATTACTTTAGAATTTACAGTAGTAATGACATTACTTTAGTATTTACAGTAGTAATGACATTACTTTAGTATTTACAGTAGTAATGACATTACTTTAGTATTTACAGTAGTAATGACATTACTTTAGTATTACAGCAGTAATGACATTACTTTAGTAATGTAGCCACAAGAGGACACAAGCCAGTGTCTTATTGTGCTGGTACCAAGCCCGGATAAATACAGAGGGTTGCGTCAGGAAGGGCATCCGGCGTAAAACTTTTGCCAAATCAAACATGCGAATCAAACCTATGACTTCCATACCGGATCGGTCGAGGCCCGGGTTAACAACAACCGCCATCGGCGCTGTTGACCTACAGGGCGCCGGTGGAAATTGGATTACTGTTGGTCGAAGAAGGAGAGGAGGAAAGTGCGTTCGCTCGAAGAAAGAGAAGAGGAACACCAAGAGTATAGGACTGAGAGTAGGGACGTTGAATGTTGGAACTATGACAGGAAAAGGTAGAGAGTTGGTTGACATGATGCAGAGGAGGAAGGTAGACATACTGTGTGTCCAGGAGACCAGGTGGAAAGGTAGCAAGGCTAGAAGTTTAGGAGCAGGGTTCAAGTTGTTCTATCATGGTGTAGATGGGAAGAGAAATGGAGTAGGAGTTATCTTGAAGGAGGAGTTTGTTAGGAATGTCCTGGAGGTAAAAAGAGTGTCGGATAGAGTGATGAGTCTGAAGCTAGAAATAGAAGGTGTGATGTTCAATGTTGTTAGTGGGTATGCTCCACAGGTAGGATGTGAGCTGGAGGAGAAGGAGAAATTCTGGTTGGACTTTGATGAAGTGATGCAGAGCATACCTAGAAGTGAGAGAGTTGTCATTGGAGCAGACTTCAATGGACATGTTGGTGCAGGAAACAGAGGTGATGAGGAGGTGATGGGCAGATTTGGTATCCAGGAGAGGAACGCAGAAGGACAGATGGTAGTTGACTTTGCAAAAAGGATGGAAATGGCTGTAGTGAATACTTTCTTCCAGAAGAGGCAGGAACATAGAGTGACCTATAAGAGTGGCGGTAGGAGCACACAGGTAGACTACATCTGGTGTAGACGGTGTAATCTGAAGGAGATCAGTGACTGTAAAGTAGTGGTAGGTGAGAGTGTAGCCAAACAGCATAGGATGGTGGTGTGTAGGATGACTCTGGTGGTGAGGAAGATGAAGAGGACAAAGGCAGAGCAGAAGACAAAATGGTGGAAGCTGAAAAAGGAAGAGTGTTGCAGGACTTTTAGGAAGGAGTTAAGACAGGCTCTGGGTGGTCAGGAGGTGCTTCCAGATGACTGGACAACTACAGCTAATGTGATCAGGGAGACAGGTAGGAGAGTACTTGGTGTGTCATCTGGAAGGAAAGTAGATAAGGAGACTTGGTGGTGGAATGAGGAGGTACAGGAGTGTATACAGAGAAAGAGGTTAGCTAAGAGGAAGTGGGACACTGAGAGGACTGAGGAGAGTAGACAGGAGTACAGGGAGATGCAGCGTAAGGTGAAGGTAGAGGTAGCAAAGGCCAAACAAGAAGCTTATGATGACTTGTATGCTAGGTTGGACAGTAAGGAGGGAGAGACTGATCTATACCGGTTGGCAAGACAGAGAGACAGAGATGGGAAGGAGGTGCAGCAGGTTAGGGTGATTAAGGATAGGGATGGAAGTCTATTGACAGGTGCCAGTAGTGTGATGGAAGATGGAAAGAGTACTTTGAAGAGTTGATGAACGTGGAAAATGAGAGAGAACAAAGACTAGAAGAGGTGACTGTTGTGGACCAGGATGTAGCAAAGATTAGTCACGATGAAGTGAGGAGGGCATTGAAGAGGATGAAGAGTGGAAAGGCAGTCGGTCCTGATGATATACCTGTAGAGGTATGGAAGTGTCTAGGAGAGGTGGCAGTAGAGTTTCTGACTGGGTTGTTCAACAGGATCTTAGATAGTGAGAAGATGCCTGAGGAATGGAGGAGAAGTGTGCTGGTGCCCATTTTTAAGAACAAGGGAGATGTGCAGAGTTGTAGCAACTACAGAGGAATAAAGCTGATGAGCCATACAATGAAGTTATGGGAGAGAGTAGTGGAAGCTAGACTAAGGGCAGAAGTGAACATCTGTGAGCAGCAGTATGGTTTCATACCAAAACAGAGTACTACAGATGCAGTATTTGCTTTGAGGATGTTGATAGAGAAGTACAGAGAAGGCCAGAGGGAGCTGCATTGTGTTTTTGTAGATCTGGAGAAAGCTGATGACAGGGTGTCCAGAGAGGAACTGTGGTATTGTATGAGGAAGTCTGGAGTGGCAGAGAAGTATGTTAGAGCGGTGCAGGACATGTATGAGGACTGTAAGACAGTGGTGAGGTGTGTGTAGGTGTGACAGAGGAGTTCAAGGTGGAGGTGGGACTGCATCAGGGATCAGCTCTGAGCCCCTTCTTGTTGCTATGGTGATGGACAGGCTGACAGACCAGGTTAGACAGGAATCTCCATGGACTATGATGTTTGCAGATGACATTGTGATCTGCAGTGAGAGCAGGGAACAGGTGGAGGAGAAGCTAGAGAGGTGGAGGTTTGTCCTGGAAAGGAGAGGAATGAAGGTTAGCCGCAGTAAGACAGAGTACATGTGTGTGAATGAGAGGGACCCAAGTGGAAGAGTGAGGTTACAGGGAGAAGAGATCAAGAAGGGGGAGGATTTGAAGTACTTAGGCTCAACAGTCCAGAGCAATGGAGAGTGTGGAAAAGAGGTGAAGAAGCGTGTCCAGGCAGGATGGAACGGGTGGAGGAAAGTGTCAGGTGTGATGTGTGATAGAAGAGTTTCAGCTAAAATGAAAGGAAAGGTGTACAAAACTGTGGTGAGACCAGCGATGTTGTTTGGTCTAGAGACAGTGTCCCTGAGGAAAAGACAGGAGACAGAGCTGGAGGTAGCAGAGATGAAGATGCTGAGGTTCTCTCTGGGAGTGACCAGGATGGATAGGATCAGGAATGAGTACATCAGAGGGACAGCACATGTTAGAGGTTCTGGAGATAAAGTCAGAGAGGCCAGACTGAGATGGTTTGGACATGTCCAGAGGAGAGATAGTGAATATATTGGTAGAAGGATGCTGAGTTCTGAACTGCCAGGCAGGAGGCCTAGAGGAAGACCAAAGAGGAGGTTTATGGATGTAGTGAAAGAGGACATGAAGATAGTTGGTGTGAGAGAAGAGGATGAGAAGACAGGGTTAGATGGAGGAAATTGATTCGCTGTGGCGACCCCTGAAGGGAAAAGCCGAAAGGAAAAGAAGAAGAAGACAGTAGTAATGACATTACTTTAGTATTTACAGTAG